>NC_056737.1:520544479-520783163 GCF_019279795.1 Protopterus annectens
ATTTCGCAGAAGCCTTCAAGATGACCTTTGTCAGTGTCTCATGTGATGGTTCCACACATTTTGCTCCAAAAGTAGAAAGATACACTGAGCAGGAGCCAACAGGGTGGGAAAACCCTCTCTGCCTAGGACTCTGCTTTTCCACCTCTCAAAGGGCCTTTTCTAGGAATCAGAGGGGTGACAAGATGTGTTTCAGGAAGTCACAGGGTTGTTACCATGAAGCTCCTGCAGAGAGACTTCCCCGAGGCAGAGGAGGGGATAACTGAAATAGACATCACCCCAGAAGTAGAGCCAGACTGCATAATTAGGGCTTTTCATGGTCCCTTTACCAAAAAGCCCTACCAGCGCTCCTGAAAGGTTGCCGTACTGTAGTACTGTGGATTCAGTTGGGGGGGGTACTCCTCCCTACATCCACAGCCCTGGCAAAACACCACAGATTCACGGGTGCTGTGACTCCTCACCACTGGATCAGTACTCAAGGAGCCTCAATTCTCACCACTAGCACCAGTGGGGGACTTACATTGGGATGATAACAGGTACACACACAGTATTTCCAGATGCAGCACTCTGCATCAAGTGCAGTTTCCCTTAAGAGCACACAGAGACCACAGTCAGTCCAGGGCTGGTTTCTTTTTCTGTCTTCAGATCCCCCAGTAAGACTCCCCACTGACACAGCTATAGAGTTGAGGTCTCAGCTGAGTGGCCAAGTCAAGATCCCCTGCACTCTCTGTCCAACCAGTGCTTCATGTCTCCGTCCAAGTAGCTAACACACACACTCTCTTGGAGATTTGTGTCACACACACACACACACACACACACACACACACACACACACACACCTGGGAAAGACTGGCACAGGTTTACTAGCTATGCCCCCTTCTGCCCAGACTATAAGGTTGTTATTACTGCCACCAGCTACCTCTTTATCAGCTACTTTAAGACCTTTAACAGAGGGTATCCAATCTTACTGTGTAATGTTACTATCAGCACAAGTGACAGTCTGACCAAGAGCAAGGCCACCAGGAGTGGCCCACACAGTGCCACCAAATAAACATGCAAGCACTCCCAGAACTCAAATATGTCTCTACACAGATCAGCCGCAATGAAAGGCTCAAACATATTTAATAATAAATAACAGAAGAACAAGAAAACACTCAGTATACACTCACAGTAACATCAGAGTTCAAAATCACAGGAAACATTCAAAACAACACCGCAGGACAGTCTCAAACAAATAAAGAAAAACACCTAAACTAAGCTTTGCTAAATTTCTGACCACATCCAAGAGAACTATACTGTTCCCTAGAAACCCACCCATTAGAGCAGCAAGGCAGATGTGATGAGTGGCTCTTCTAGGTGTTGTCAGGTCAGAGATAGTACACAGAATGCAGTCTCCCTCTGAGACTTCTTAAATTAATATCTCAAATATTACTGCTGGGATACCTTGCAGAATGACCTAATTTGTTGTAATCTGACTCTATCCCAGGTAAAACCGCCACTTCTGAAAGCTGGCAGTATTTAGCATCTACCTGTGAAAATACATACCCAGGGGCTTTTTCTCAGCTCTTGGTAGATCCTAGAAATCATAAAACAATAAAACACTTCCAAGACAATACAGAAAACTTCTCAGCATAGACATTGTGTCCGTTGTTGCACTGAAACTGAAATATAACATATTTATGGCCCAGCCATTCTGTTCCAGTATATGATTGATCAGGAGCAAAAATTAAAATGGGATGGTTCCTGTCTGACAAGTTGTGTCTATACAGAGGAACCAGGCATGACGTGTCCTCTTTCCCCTTTATTTGCTTTATATTTAAAGCCACTGACAAAGAAAATAAGGGACTCAGAAATTCAAATGTATAATTGGTATGGTACTCATGAAAAGTTGGCTTTATTTGCAGAAGGAACCAGAAAAGGATGCCTCAGTTTTGTGGAGCATTTTAAGATGGTTTCAAGTTTTTTCAGCATATAAAATGTATGAATGTAAAACAAAGGCTGTAGCTGTAAACTGTGTGCCCACACATGAATTGGTTCAGCGATACCCATATTTATGGGGACATGATAAAATTAAATATTTAGGAGTATGGCTTAAAATGATTATGGTATGGCAGCTAAGGATATGTGGGAAGAGACTAAACAAAAAATACAAAAACTGAGAAACTGGAAGCTCTTGTTTACAGATATGGTTGGCAAGATACAAGCAGTAAAAATGTTTTAGTTCCTTTAGTTTTATGTACAGGTCAGCCATATTTTTATCAACAGGAGGAGGAGTTCTGGACAGTAAAAGAGTTGAAGGAATTTATCTGTGAAGGGAAGAGGACAAGGGTCAAGTAAGACAAGTTGCTCCTTACAGTAGAACCAGGTGGGTTAGGATTGCCTGATTTGAATAGGTATTTTAGAGCTATACAGTTAAGGCTTATATACATAACATAAGCAGAAAGCTATAATTCAAAGTGGAAAAGGATGATGATGAAGCTAGGGAAAATTCAAGAAGTAAGGAGAGAGTGGGCCACTTTTGGCTGACATCAAAGATTGAAACAATACTAATTTTATGAATTTTAATCATACTTCAACTTATGAATGGGGTCCATTCCCTTCATGGTATTAGAAACCCAAAAGATTTGGAAAAATTATAAAAAGGCAGAAATATATCCATAAAGTAGCAGAAAGTATTCTAAGATCAAAGCCAACACTGGAATGGAGAATGGAGATTTTGCTTATAGGGATAACTGCAATTAAGTTTACATAGAATTAGCAAGAGAAGGCTGGAA
Organism: Protopterus annectens; assembly: GCF_019279795.1. Lineage (NCBI taxonomy): Eukaryota > Metazoa > Chordata > Ceratodontiformes > Protopteridae > Protopterus > Protopterus annectens. The sequence continues at coordinate 520,547,251 of NC_056737.1, forward strand.
TTTACTATGGAAAACTGGCAAAGGAACCAAGGTATTGGGAGCAAATAACCAGAGAGAGAGAGAGAGAGAGAGAGAAAGATAATAGAATGGGAAGAGGCAAGAAGAAATTTGGACTGAAGGCTAAAGACTGCCTACCCTATCGGAGATTGATAAAGTATATCAAAGAGAAAGGGATAGGGGAATCCTTGGTGAAAGACCTGATCTGGTAGAGTTTTTAGTTATATCTAAAGAGAAGCTGCTGTTAAAAAAAGGGATAATTAGTATGGCATATAAAATATTGCATGAAAGCTATAGGAATCAAAGGAGGTTAGAAAAGATTGGTAAGAAATTGTATAAGCAATTCACAAGGAAACAATAGGACATATGTACGACTCCCAAATAAGCAATATAGTTTAGAAAATTTAGTATTTTTGCTTAGAAGTTTTTGTATAGGTATTTTCATACCCAAGCAGACTCCACAGAATTTGTCCTCGTGTAGATGACAAATGTTGTAGGTGTGATGGGGAAGAGGTAACCAGACTTTTAAAATTCCCTACAGAGTACTCATTCAGAAATATTGGGTACAAAATGGGTGTAACTAAGGAAATTATTTTTTCTTTAGGCTGAGATACAGGATCTGAATTGCCTAGACATAGTCAAGCCATTGTTAATAAATTTAATTCTGGTGGCTGCCAAAAACAATTGCTTGAAAATGGAAATCAAGTTCTAAACCAACTGTATTTGAAGTCTTTATTATTGTAACAGAGATCAAAGAGCTGGTAGTGGGATCTTTAAAAAATCATAGGAGCAAATTACATAGAAAAAATGTAAATTTTGGAAACAATACATGCAGAATAATGTTTTGGAGGAGGAGTGATGTTTAAGGGATGGCAGAAATTGAGCGATTTTTTTTTTTTTTTTTTTTTTTTATAATAATTTTGGATTGATGATAGTTATACAAAACAGTATATGCGATATGTAATGTTTGTAGCTGGGAATATATTAATATGGTTTTGTTTTCTTTTTATTTAAATGTATGTTTGCTTATGTCTTAAGTGATAATTTCTAATAAAATCTATGCCCATTGTTTATGGAATCACATTATATACTGATTCTACATCAATGTAATCCACATAACTTTCCTCCAAAGAAAATGCATACTTTCTTAACTGGTCTAGAAAAATCCAAGAATCGTTTAAATACTGTGACATCTGTACCACTGGATTTAAAATTGAGTCAATAAAAAGTGATAATGGTTCTATTTTAATTTTTATAGTAGATAGTATCAGTCTGAATAGTGGATTTTTGAGATTTTGATACAGCTTAGAAATACCGAATAGTACTCCTGTTTTGGTTATTCCACTCTTGTTAAATAGTAGAATTCATAATGTTTATGTCCGTGTGTAAATAAATCAGTCATGCAGTCATCAGTTTGCACATACTTTTTTTTCTGTTAAAGAAAGCATGACTTGTTTATAAGATTTGATGTCATTAAGTGTTCAAACGCTTTCTCTTTATACAAATCACTGCATATTACAACTGCACTGTTTGTCCGCTTTCATAAATGCATTATCTTTATCCTTCCACAAATCCTGTAACAATTTAATTTCTGACTTATTAGTTATTTTATATTTGATTCGTCACAAAAAAATGTTTTGTTTTCTTATCTTACACCAGTCTTGAAAAGTATCCAATGTAATACACTATTGTCATACATACTACATTTCCTAGGACAAAGTAAACTTATTTTGTTTAAGTGATTAATATCTCTTAAAATGTAATGTAGATTCAGTTTTCTAACAAACAGTTTTAAATCAATTAAAACATTAACAACATTTGTTCATATTTCTGGAATAAACATAAATCCTTTAACAAAACTGGTAATTGTTCATTATTGAGAGTCGGATTACTATAATTGAAAATAGACCAGTTCATCTTCCCTGTTCCCACATTTACCACCCTTAACTTCTTACATTGTAGTTTTGTTGTCTGTAATGTTGCCCTGTTAGTTCCATCTAGTGCATGATATTTTGACCCATTGTTTCTTGTGCTGACAAGGCTTGGATCATTTAGAAAGCAGTTGAAACTCTTTGAAAAATCAAAAGTGGGATTGTCTTGTGAACTTGTAGCACTTTTCTCTCTAATGTTTTCATTGTTTAAAAAAGGAGAGGATTTCTTTGTCAGGGGATACACATAGTTGCCCTTATGCTTTTCCACCTTATTAAAAACATTGTTGTATAAAAGTGTACTGACATTACTATCAGGTGTCCTTTGATACTGTGTACTTGATTTGCTGACATAATAAAGCAATCTTGTCTTCATTGTGTTCGATCAAAATTCTCATAACCTGAATTACGGTGTTATTAAATAATCAACTCCTTGTGTATATAATTCTGTTTGGTGATGCTGTTTGAAAATTTGTATAGTCTTAGTCATGTTGCATAAAATTTGGGTAAGTCCCCTATGTTCCAATTACATTCTGTCATATTTTAGAGATTTATATTTCAAAAGTTTACTTTCATATTCACAAATCAGGTTTCTCGTTTTGGCTAAATTTTCACTCGCTTATTTCAGAGTTACAAATTTCTTCTGAAAGAATAAGCAGACTCAAAGGATTTGCTGGCAGATGAAACACATTATTAAGAGGGAAATCACCATTAGACTTCTAGGCAACTGTGGTCAGATATTCATCATACTGATCACTGCTGCAGTAGTCTTAGCTATATGGGTTTTGTCCTGCAAAGGATATAACAACCGTTCAGCTACCAAAGCTTCAAGGCACCTTCCATAAATCCAAGCTGCCAAGTAGCTCGAGCTGAGCAGACCAAAAGACAAGTTTGGATGTCAAGCCCTTAAGACCTTTCCTGCCAAAAGAGAAAGGGAGACTGTGCTCTGAAAGGGCAATGCTAGGAACAAAAAAGTAAGCGCCCATACCCTGGCATAAAAAACAGACCAGAAACAAGAGGGTTGCTGCAGCAGTAATCATTCAAACATTTGTTTTGGTAAGTCAGTTATTGAACAAAAGCAGGTCTAATTATCTGAGTTCCATGAAGTAGTGAAATACTTCAGCCTTCCAGAAATATCTGAAGGACAATTAGATGGCATACTTGATATTGACAGTAATTTCTATGTGAACGGTATCATTTGTACACAAGGACTTTTATATTTGTAATTATATTACTATGAACATTGCTAATATTTTAAGTTATTTAAAAATGGGTTTTCATTGATACCCACAAGGAGATTGAATATTGTCGACTTCATCACTGAAATGAAACTGTATTTATGTAAGCTTATTTTTGGCTTAATTCTTATTTCTGACGGTCAGTATAATGACTACAGGGTTGCACTGAGGAAACGTTTGGTTTGGAATTCACTTTTACACCCTTATCTTAATTTGAGAGAGTTTGTGTCACTCAGGTTACATGACTTAAGTAATAAAAAATTTTTTAGTTAGAAATTCTAATTTGTCAGCAGAAAAAAAGGACTTGTATACACTGATTGGGAGGAACGATATTAGAATTATGAAACCTGATAAAGTTGATGGCATTGTGTTAATAAATTTTATGGGATATCTTTTGCAGTGGTGAATTTACTTTTTCTGGTGGATTTTATGAGATTGTTTCATTGATTGAGATACACAAGGGGTATCAAAGACATTGATATCATACTGTGTGAAATAGTGAATAATAAAATTATAAGCTCTGAATTCTGACAATATTTACAGGTTCCAAGACATAGATTATGTATTATATTTGGTATTCTGAAAGTTCATAAAAGTGTTGTTAACCCTCCATTGAGACCTGTATTAGCAGGTGGAGTTAAAAAACTGAACCGCTAGCTATTTCCATTGATTACTGGTTAAAACCTGTCTTACAGATAATTCCTGATGTTGTTGATTCCTATAATTTATTAGATAAATTAAAGTACAGATTACACCAAATGACATTGTAATTACTGCTGATATTTGTAGTCTTTTACTGTTATTCTGCAAGATGTCAGATTAAATTGGCTCAGGGACTTTATAGGAAATACATCACTTGATAATGGGCCGGATTCACGAAGGCTTGCACAGAGTCTAAGAGTAGTGTAAGACTCCATGCAGCCTTCGCGATCCAGGAACAGCCCAAAGTCCGTGTAAGAGACAAGCTAAAACTGCTCTTACACGGAGTGGGCGTGGATAAGCTAATCACCTCACTTGCAGCCGAATAGCATGCAAATGAGGATGATTCGCGATCCAGGAAGCCCAGAACAGCCCGTGTAAGAGCCGTTTTAGCTGCAGAAATGTACTCAGTTGACAACTGAGTACGTTTCTGCAAAAACTGCAATGGAGCCATGTCAGCTCCAAATAAAGGGTGCATATGTGTCAGGCAGCATGCCAGTGGCCAAATATGTGGCCATTGGCAAAGTAACCTGATGCAAATATATTAAAAATATAATTTTTTTGTTTCGGCGATTGCCGATGTTTAAACCCAGCGCAGCCCCTCGCAAATGGGCTGCACTGTATAAAACATAAAAACGAAGGTTTTAAACCCACAAATGTGGGTTTTATGCAATACATGGAATGTCAATGCAGGGACCAGCAGACCAAAACCAACATGGCCACCGTGTAGTGGTTGCTAAGGGGAGAAGCTGAGTCTAAGACATGTAACTAAGCATTAGTAGGCAATCTGATGCAAATGAGTGTTAGGATACTGAATTCCACTGTCACATAGCAAATGAGCACAGTCTGAGTAGTGTAAGAGTTACAGAAGGGGGAGGAACAGAGTAGGAGATAGGTGACATCACAGGGGCGAATGGTAGAAAGAAATGCAGTTCATTGGAGGTCAGAGTTACATGACAGATGTCAGACAGATATCATGGAAAGAGGTGTGCCACTAAGTAAGCATGAGAAAGTCAAGAAATGGAAGGTGTACACTGTTGCCTACACCAAAGTTTCTTGCTGGGTGTGTATGCGCGCAATGCGCCATGAAGCGCGAGTAAGGCAGTGTGCACACGTGTAAGGCAGACTGAGCATGTGGGAGCGTGTTGGGAGATGTTTAACACTGTTTGCATGGGTGTGCATGCGTTTTAATCCGAATAAGCAGATTCTGAACTGTGTAAGTATGTGTGCGCGCGTGTAAGCCACTGTGAGCGTGTTTCTTCTGGTTTACACACGACTCCTCCCTAAGGAAACAGAGAGGAAAAAGGAAGCAACAGATTTAGTAGGAAGCTAGCAGGGAATACTGCTGGAGCTAGCAGGTGAAAACAATTAGATGCAGGCAATTACACAGGCAGAATAGTAGCCCAGCCCAGCACTTAAAACTCTGCAAACAGCAGTGCAGGATGTTTCTCTCAAGAGACACTGCAAGACAGGAGTTAAGTTATCAGAAGTGAAAACTGAAAAAGCTGACCTCAGAGCAGAAATGTTAGGGGCTGCCATAGCTGTCATAATGAGACATAGGCAACTTGCCGAGGGTGGTGACAATGCAGATGGTGCCAGACAACCCACAGTGAGGAGACGGAGAAGAGTGTACAGGCCCAGGGTCACCTACCACGGGTTACATGAGCTGGAGATAGTAGAGCGCTATAGAGTGGACAGAGACCTCCTGCAGCAAATAGTGGAGCTGTGCAGGCCACACCTCACACACAGAACCAACAGAGGGGAACCCATCCCAGTGGAAACCAAGGTATGTGTTGGCCTAAGAATACTAGCAACTGGTACCTTCCAGAGACCAACTGGTAATATGATGGGGATATCACAGGCATCAGCCTCCAGGGTACTGCACCAGTTCCTGGATGCCATGTCAGCGATCATGTATATTTCCCCAATGCCCGTGAGGTATTGGCCAGCAATATGCGTCTCTTCCAGCAAATAGTGGAATACCCTGAGGTAGTGGATGCAATAGACTGCACGCACATACGCATCAAAGCACCAGCCGGTGAGCGGGGTAGGGCATACATCAACTGCAAGGGCTTCCCCTCCATCAACTGCCAGGTCGTGTGTGATAATAATGAATGTGTGTGCTGGCTGTCCTGGGAGGTACCATGATTCCCACATCTGGCATTTGACGCAGCTGTACCAGACATTTGCCAATGGGGACATCCCGCACGGACACCTAGTGGGGGATGCAGGTTATGCACTGGAGCCGTGGCTGATGACACCCATCAGAAACGCACACACACCTGAACTGGAACGCCATAATGAGGCACATGCACAAACACATAATGAAATAGAGCGTGTGTTTGGGCTGCTCAAGTCACGGTTCCGGTGTCTGGACACATCTGGTGGAGCCTTGCAGTACACACCAACTACATGTAGCCAAATTGTCATGGTATGTGCTATGCTACATAATATGATCTTGCGAAAACAGCTGCAACAGGACCAGCATAGGGCCGGGCCAAACAGCCCCCCACCATTGCCAAGGCCATCACAGGCAGAGCGTGACTCGGAGGAGGAACAACCTGAGCCTGCCCCAGTAGGCAGAAGGAGGCGTGCCCAGTATGCCCTGGCCTTGGCAAAGAGGCAACGCATAGCACATACACTGGCTCAGTAGGAACCCTGGGAATGATACCCCTCTCTGACTCACTCATATAGTAACAGGGACGCCTAACATGACAACCTGCTCTCAAACATATACAGGGAAGTGTAATATGCGCATCCGACAGAGGCAGCCCTGCAGCACCACCTGAGGCATGAATGCTATGTGTTAAGTAATGTAACACCATGTACTATATGCACACCTGAGGACCCTAACATCCTACCCTCACCAAGCATCATGCCACAAATTGACAATGAGATGATCAAGTGCAATAATTGACTGAAGTATCGCAGTTAGTCAAAGGGGATCCAATGTGTGCCAGTCTGGGATGACATGCTGAGCATGACATGATGCACCACCTGCTAGGACTGGCGTGCACCTATCAGTGCAGGCCGTATGGATACTGGCAAAGGCTGTTGTTACCCACAGTGTGCCCTGAATAGGTAAGGCTCAAAACACAAACCTATCTCCATAGGTATCAGAAGGGATAAGAATAAGATAAGGGATAAGTCGAAACAGCAAGATGCATGCAGTCTAAACTCACCCAGTATGGAGAATGTTGATATCTGCGCTGTAACAGAAAACTGAGTCAAGGCTCACAACAGCACCCTAACACTACCAGGTTACACCTCACACTGTGCTGTACAGCCTCAAAACATGGAACAAGCTACAAAAGGAGGGTGACTAGCAAGAATTGTCAAGGATAACCACACCCCATGTTGGTACCACAACAAAAAGCAGCATGGACTAGCCATGGTCAAGTAACAGTGGCTAAAACTGCCTCCCAGTTTATAGCCTGCTACAGACTACTGTCCCAACACCAGGAACTGCACCTGGCCTATGCTGGAATACATGAATATATCAAGTCCTCCAAACCACATTATATTGGGTGACTGAAAATACCCAGACATAGACTGGGAGCATTATACTAGCTCCAACAGTGTAGGACAAAAGTTCATAGAATCCATAAACCAAAAGGCCCAGGAACAACGTACCAATCCCACAAGAGGGGTAAGCATACTGGATGTGATAATCAGCAACATGGGTACTGGATGGCAAGATGAGAAGTGTATTGCTCACTGGTAAAACCGGACCATAGAGTAATCACACTGGATATACAAATCCTGACCACAGTCCCTGGCCAGAAAACCACAGTGGAAAACACGTGTAAAGCAATATTTGCACTCCTCCATACTGATGTGGAATCCATTAAAGGTCTTGTGCAGGTGCAAAATATGGGCCACACCTCAGAACCTGTAATACAGCCATTCCATGAACACTGCCAGGAATGCTTGGGTTATGCAATCCTAAATTAAAACAAGACACAATGCCATACACGCAGGAATCTGGCATGGTGGATACCAGCCATAACCAAACCATGCAAGAGAATGAGGAAGCTACTACATGATAGAGCAAACATAAACAATGAAGTAATCACTGATCAGTAGTATGGCAATAAAATCTGTCCACACATACAATCCACTAAGGCCAGCCACAGCAAGTTGAATCTGTGAATCCTGAGGCATTGTTACACCTGCCCCAAGTACACAGACAACCCCCAACTCCACCCAAGAAATACAAATATATGTGAGAGATGCAGCCATCTATCCAAACTGGAGGCTGAGCTCCCTCAACTCAGTACTCCCAAAACTAGTCAGGAGGAGAAGGTAACCACACACACACCACAAACACAGTCCCACATAGACCTATCACAACTGCAAACCAAACACATAAACACAGAAAAACATTCCCGGAGGCACAAATTACAAACACAGCACACCAACAGAGGCCTCTAAAGCAGACACCCAATCAAACAACCTCCAAATATAGCACATGCAACACATAGTACACAAAGCTGGTGTGCCAAACAGTCACAGGCTAGAAGGAGAAACAACATGCCTGATACAGTTGTAATAGGTGACTCCATAGTCAGACACACTGCTGTCCCACACCAGACTGAACAAGGGAAAGGGTACAGTAAGCTGCCTGTAGGCTGCCACAACGCCACATAACAGAAGTATGCAGGTCACTCCAAAGCAAGTAGAAATATGATGCAGTCATAGTTCATGCTGGTGTGAATGACCTGAGATGTACTTCCTAGACTACATGAAAAGAGACATAGATGAGCTCTCTGATTATGTAGTCCAGGCCGGTATGACACTCACCGTTTGCAGCATCCTACCCTTACCAAGAATAATGCCACAGTACAAACACGGAATGATCAGTCATAGCAAGTGGCACACTTACTGGTGTCATTCCAAGGTGATCCAATGTCTGTCTGCTTGGGATGTCATGCTTGACAAGCCACGCAGCTGTTCTTGGGATGGCTTGCACCTGTTACCCCTGGGCGTCTGGATATTGGATAAGGCCTTTGCCACCTCCATAGAGCCTTTTGTAGGCAAGGCTGAAAAGACTGACCCACCACCCTAGAAAACATAAGTGGAAAGAAACATAAGGGTAATGCTGACCAATGCCAGATGTGTAAACCCCAATATTCATGCTCCCAAGGCCATCCCCAGTGTGGAGAACATCGATGTCTGTGCAGTGACAGAAACGTGCTGCAAGCCTCCTGACAGCACACCAGCACTACCAGGTTATACCACATATCATGTGTCATGGCCCCAAAACCTGGAAAAAAACATAAAAGGAGGGTGAGTATCCATAGTCAGCACAGACACCCATACGTCCAGGTAACTGACAATGCACAAGGCATTGGAGTCCACCCATGTGCAACTAACTGTAGGCAAGACTGCTGTACAGTCTGTAGCATGCTACAGACCACACTCTCACACACAGGAACCCCACCCAGCCATCCTGAAGACACTGGACAGTATGAATGTCCCACCAAATACCAAACAAGGTACCACAAATTACCACATAGGTGGTAAACCATTATGTATGGAAGGAGTAACCAGGGACCTAGGGACACAAGTGGACAGTAACCTGTTATGTGACACCCACATTGCCAATGTGGCTAGGAAGACTGTCTACATTTGACACCGTATCAGGAAAGGATTCACATCTACGTCAACAGAGGTCATTGTGCCCCTATACTGTTCTCTTATCACACCCATAATCTAGTACAATGCCTCATATGGGATGTACCTTACCTGACACCTGCAGCAGTTAGAAAGACCACAAAGGTACCTCACCAAGAGGATAAAGGGTCGCAAATATATGTCATATGCTGCCTGGCTGTAGACACCCCAGCTGAATGCAGTCACATACTGCCTACACAGAGGCATTGCATGCCTGTTGTAGAAGGCCATGCCCAACACAGGAGTAATGGACATGCTCCACCCCAGAAAACTCAAAGCCATCGGAGCTGTGAGAGTGAGAGATGTCAACCTCAACAAATAATGAAATAGGATGTGCTGGTGGGACAGATACATAATCCAGAGGCTCCCCACACCCTGGACCAGAATCCCACTCCATGTTAGGCAGAGCCCCTCACTGACACTCTTCAACAGGAATCTTGCCAAGTGGATGGATGATTGTAGAGTTACACTGGGGGTCTTCACTGTGTCATGTCCAGACAGAGGCACAGCAAAGCAAATCATAAATGGCCATAATATTCACATAGCAAGGGGTGGCAAAAGCCACACACACTCTGGCTAGGCTAACAAATGCCCTAGGGTGGATAGCCTAGTATGAACCTATGAACCTATGAAGATACAAATTGTACAGGACACTAAGGATAACCCCAAGGCTTTCACAACTGATGGTAGAAACCATGTTGGGAATTCACAGATATGCTCTGAATCACACAAATATCACAAACACACACACATATTGCCAACATACATCCTGACAGGTGCAGTGCAAACCCGCCCCCCCGAATGCAGAATATCTATCCCAGCAGATTGCTGGCCCCCTGACATTGCAGATGCTGAGGTAACAGCCAGCATCTACAAAGCAAAACACACAGCAGCAATGGTATGAGATGGTGTCCTGGGCTTAGTGCAACATGGACTCCAAGATGAATGAAATGCCAAACCACACTACTGCTCAATGTCAGCCTTACCACAGAATATGTACCCAAAGAGCAGTGTACAACAACAGTGGTCCTTCTCAACAAAGGTGTTGCCTGAATGGATACTGAAAACTACTACCCCAGAATCCTGAGAAGCTTGGTCTGCACAGCTATGGAAAGGATCAGCATGTACCACAGACATAAAGATATTGGGGACCTACTGACACGGACCCTACCCAGTGTGGCTTTCTTAAGTGCAGATCCTGCCCCTAAACATGTTTGACTCAATTGAAACAGTCATTAAGGTCATTGATAAGGGCAATGTGGTCCACACAGCGTAGCTGGACCTTGCAAAGGCTTCTATACAATACCCTACGTGTTCATTATAGATAAGCTCACCAGCTTAAATATAAACCCCTATGTCAGTAGAGGGGTTGCAAACCAGACCAAGGACAGAACAGACCTGGTCAGACATGCTGCAGCCATGTCAGACTACAAACCAGATATAACTGGCATCCCACAAGGCATGGTCCTGGGATCTCCCTCGTCTGGTATATATGTCCCATAGGTACAGGCAAACATGGAAGGACTGTGTCCGAACATGTTTGCAGAGGACTACAAACAGCTCACCACATATGATCCACCAGCTGACACAAGCATCCCACAAAAGGGCCACATAGAAACAGACAACTGGTGCCATAGCCATGTCAGCAAACTAATTGCAGAAAAGTGTATAGTCAACCCCCGTGGATATACAGTAAGTGCCCACTAATTACCACATAGGTGTTAACCCAGTATGTAGTTAACATGTAATGAGAGACCTGGGGACACAAGGTGATAGATATCCTGCATTGGACAAACATGTGCTGTAGTGTTTACAGAAACATACCATATACCCACCTAATCATGAAGGTTGTCAGATCTAGATAAGGGGAGGTCATTGTGGCTCTGCAGTCATCCTTCATCAGCGGTACAGTTGACTACAATAGCCCCTGTGGGATGTACCTCAGCAGACACCTCCATCAACCGTAAAGTCCCCAACAGTACCTCACCAGGAGTATCAAAGAGCTTGCACAGATGCCATGTGTTGCCTGTGTTCCTGGTATCAATAAACATGCTGCTCCTCGTACAATCTGAATGGCAGTGAGCTATGCACATGAGAGACCTGAACCCCAGCACTGACTTACATAGGACAAGCTGTACTGCATGATCCATAACACAGAAGCCACCCCCACCCATGAGTGAACCCCCAGTACAGGCTACCCATAGAGTCACTTATCAATCTTCCTCAATAGGAATCTTGATGAGTGGATGGGAGATGGTAGCTTTATCCTGGGTATCACTGTCATGTCAAAGGTAGACAGAGGCACAGTATACTAACCATGACATATGTCATGGCAAACTCCACTTACAATGTGTGTTGAAGGACAAACACACTCTCCAACTAGCATTAGACATGGACTAGGGCACATCGCTAGTGTTTGCAAATGTACACCTATGTTGTGGAATACACTACCAATGTTGGACAAGCCTGGTTTAAGTAGTTCATATCTAAACAGAATGCAACATGGTCAGATGTACACAACTGGCCCCTAACCAGGCTGTTGTGCTCACTATCGAAATGTAAAGCAGTGATAGCACTAAAGCCCAGGATACTGTCCACCACAGTCAAAGTACTACCAGTACACTATACAGTACTACAGTGTTAGGTCAGTGTGAAAGGATGTTGACAACTGTATGCAAAGTATCCCATGCAAACACTGCAGGCACAGTATAATCCTGTTGTGTTCACACACAAAGCAGTTATACAGTAACTACACAACATGACACACAACACACAACCATAAACGGGTGATATTTGTTGAAGTTCACACTCATCCACAAATGTGGTGGGCTGCAGAGTCCAACATATGGAATGCTCACACTGGGCATGCTCACACACTTTGATAAATGAGACATATGTCAGACAACATGCTATGGGAAGGCTGAACTGGGCATGCTCACACACTTAGGCCAAATCTCAGTTTAGCAGTTGGACACACATATCTGGTATTTTTACGTGTTATTCCAGGAACCAACCACATTACAGCAGTCTGCCCAGTGCACACAGTTAAATGACTACAGAGACATACGTGATTTAGTGGATCCCTCCCATACGCAAACATCTTCCACAGATGCACAAGTTGTTCATACAAACAGGGAATGCTATGGCAATAAAGATGTGCAAACAGTGTATCAGCAATAAATAATGTGCATTTGACAATTAAACATATGGGTGTAGAGGTCATCACTAGGCTGTTTGCCCTAGGGAATGACAGCTTAGCCAGAGTGTGCTTGGTGTCTGCCTCCCCACAGGATGCACATTCCCCTTTCTAAACACCGATGATGTCAGCACCCTATAAGTACAGCAGGAGAAAAGAAACTTCCCAGTAATGCGAATAGCGCGCTCTGCTAATGCGTCCGTCACAAGTGTCATAACATAGGTAGGGGTTTGAATCCTGCAAATGCTCATTGTGTGTGTGTGAGTGTGAGTGAGTGGGGTTGGTGTGTGTGTAAGTCTGTGGGAGAGAAATGTCCCTTTTGGCAACTAGGAAAACACACTACAGGATGCACATTCCCCTTTCTAAACACCGATGATGTCAGCACTCTATAAGTATAGCAGGAGAAGGGAAACCTCCCAGTAATGCGAATAGCGTGCTCTGCTAATGCGTCCGTCATAAGTGTCATAACATAGTTAGGTAGGGGTTTGAATCCTGCAAATGCTCAGTGTGTGTATGTGTGTGTGTGAGTGGGGTCGGTGTGTGTGTAAGTCTGTGGGAGAGAAATGTCCCTTTTGGCAACTGGGAAAACACACTACAGGATGCACATTCCCCTTTCTAAACACCGATGATGTCAGCACTCTATAAGTACAGCAAGAGAAGGGAAACCTCCCAGTAATGCGAATAGCACACTCTGCTAATGCGTCCGTCTCGAGTGTCATAACATAGTTAGGTAGGGGTTTGAATCCTGCAAATGGCAAGTGTGTGTTTTTGTCTGAGGGGGGTTAGTGTGTGTGAGGACAATGTCCCTTTTGGCAACTAGGTGAACAGACTACAGGATGCACATTTCCCTTTCTAAACACTGATGATGTCAGCAGCCTATAAGTACAGCAAGAGAAGGGAAACCTCCCAGTAATGTGAATAGCGCGCTCTGCTAATGCGTCCATCTCAAGTGTCATAATATAGTTAGGTAGGGGTTTGAATCCTGCAAATGGCAAGTGTGTGTGTTTGTCTGAGGGGGGTTAGTGTGTGTGCAATTGTGTGTGAGGGAAATGTCCCTTTTGGCAACTAGTAGAACAGACTACAGGATGCACATTTCCCTTTCTAAACACTGATGATGTCAGCACCCTATAAGTACAGCAAGAGAAGGGAAACCTCCCAGTAATGCGAATAGCACACTCTGCTAATGTGTCCGCCTCGAGTGTCATAACATAGTCAGATAGGGGTTTGAATCCTGCAATTGGCAAGTGTGTGTTTTTGGCTGAGGGGGGTTAGTGTGTGTGAGGAAAATGTCCCTTTTGGCAACTAGGTGAACAGACTACAGGATGCACATTCCCCTTTCTAAACACTGTTCAGCTGAAGGCCATGGCTCTTGCACAAGTTGTCTGTTTCTGTGATGCCCCTTTGGAAGATGCTTGTGTCGGCTGGAGAGTCGATTATGGTGGCCAGTTCGCAGTCATCTGCATATTTGGTCAGCCACAGTCTGTCCGTGTTGGTCTGTACCTCCAATAAATATATACCAAACAAGAGAGGTCCCAGGACTGAGCCTTGTGGGACACAACTCGTAACTGGTTTGGAGTCTGGCATGGCTCCAGCAATTCTAACCATGTGGGTTCTGTCCTTGAGTCACTGTGCAATCCATCTAGTGACATAGGGGCTTATATTTAAGCTGGTGAGCTTCTCTAGAATGCCCAAGTGGGGTATTGTTATGAAGGCTTTTGCGAGGTCCAGGTAGGCTGTGTGAACCACCTTCCCCTCGTCAATGGCCTTGGTGACTGTTTCAAAGAAATCAACCAGGTTAAACCTGGTAGTGCTGGTGTGCTCTCAGTAGCCCTGAACCAGGCATCTGTTACTGCACAGATATCGATGTTCTCCATGCCAAGGAGTGTTTTGGGTGCATGCACATGGAGGTTTAGACTTCTGGCATTGGGTAGCATTACTCTTAGTTTCTTATCCCTTGTGATACCTATGAAGGTGGGTTTGTCATTTGAGCCTTGCCTAACATAGGCACTATGGGGGTAGCAAGAGCCTTTACCAATATCTGAAAGCCCAGGGGTGACAGGTGCAGGCCGTCCCTAGCGAAGCAGGTAGTTTAACAGAAGATGAATATGTGAAGGTGTAGTGCCTGTCATTAGTTAGCAGTAGCATATATGACTGCTCACGTGGACACATGCCAGGTAAGTCATATGCACTGTGTCACAGGCAATGTACATGTGAACAGGACAAACGGTGGCATCCTGTCAAGTGGGACATGGACATACATATAGTAAGCTATGCAGATGGCACTAGGAGTCCACAGAAGCTCTATAACTATGCATTGCAGGTATGATCAGTATTCCAGGGTAATTGCAAGCAAACATGCATACAAAGCTACAGTAAACAGGGCTGCATGTAGTCCATTGTACAACAAACAAGCTGTACCAGTTCCAGTAGGTAACACTGCAAATATGCAGGCACTTTGCACATGTACATGGAAATACACGGGTCAGATGGCTAGGGTCCAGTCTCAGTGCACACAAGTGTACAGACCATGTACTGTCAGGATGTACAATAACTGGATGGAAACCCATGTGCTCATACCTGCAGTAATACACATGTCAAATAACAGACACTGAGCCTTCACTCAGTGGTTCCATACTTAGTAGGATGTATGCTACCTGGCCTGCCACCACAGTATCCCTGACATATATGGGGACTCTCCCTCCTGTGACAGTTAGTTTTGTGTGTTGGGGCTGTCTAGCATGGTATGAGATGTGAGCATGCAGTGCTAGGGTGCTCCTGTGTGTCCTGTACCAGTCATGTAGTACTGCACACATATCAACATCCTCAAACATCTGCATTGCAGAGTCCAGTGTGGGCAACATGCCACTTGCAATTTACATGTCCATCATTGCGTATTACTACATTCATTACCTTATCCCCTGTGCTACCTATGTATGTAGCCTTCTGTTGACATCATTACCACCAGTATGCCAACATGTGCAGATGATACACTATGGTACTTACCATGGGTGTAGACAACAGGACATGACAATCACACACTTACTGCATCAGGCATGCTGTGGTATACCCACAATTAATTCAGCACACAGTACTGTTAACATGATACTATTACTACACATCTATGTGGTCACCCTGTGCATCAGCAACATGTTAACCTGTACCTGCACAGTTGTTACAGATTGCAGGAGGTGGCACAGTTTCATCATATGCACAGGGTGTGAACTTGGTATGCCTGAGTCAGCCACCGATACCACCAATTGACATGTATGTTTATGTGTGTTGGTGAGGGACAGCAGTAGAAGGTGGGGCAATGTTGATGCAGTGTGTGCGTGTATGCAGTAGCCCTAGGTGTTGTCAATTCGCATGTGTGTATGGATGCACACAGTTCCACCTCATGGCTGCCATATACTGGTGTTTGTGGACAGCCACAGACTGTACCTGCCAGGTCATACAGATCAGTGTCTCTGGCCACGGACACGGTACCTGTGCCTTGCAGGGTTGCTACGGACCGTATCCAGTACCAACCCAGACTGGGTACTGTCATCAGGAGCAGGTGTTCGTTGACTGGACACAGATCCCTGTCGGGCCCGGCCAGAGCCACGTGCAAGTGGTCTCCTGGGGCAGTCTGATGACAGCACAGACCCAGCATTGCTGGGGCTGCTGCTGGCACTATGGGGGCAGCCGCGGCCCTGTTGTCGTCCGCGACGACTGCCAGCTGCTGCTGTTGCTGGCATACGGCCACGTCGACGCCTCAACCGCCCACCATCGCCCTGACTCATGGACATGTAGTTGTGGAACCGGTCTAATATGTCCCCACAACGTCTGTCTATGACATCGGTGAAATCACGGATGGCAGCCGCAATGTCACGCATACTGTCAGTCATGGCTGTGCGACATGCTGTCAGCTCCCTCAGACCCTGTCTGGTGTACCGTTTCATACTTGACTGTGCCTGCATGACAGCCCGAAACATAGCTGAGGTTGTAAGACCTCTGTGGGCACGTCTGACAGGGGCAGTATGCCCACGGATGCTCCCACGAGAACCCCTGGACATCTGTCTGTGTGGTACCATCTCTGGGCCATGCCCATGGCTGCTGTGTGGGGAGGCATGTGCCACAGATACCACATTACCCTGGTCAATGCCCACTGTATGCTGTCCATCACCTAGGGACATTGGTGACAAAGGGTGTATTGGCAGGATAACTTTGCGCATTGATGGGGTCGACAGCTGTGTACTGTCAATCGGCTGACCAATGGCGGACCCTGGCATACTTTCATGTGCCATTACACAGATGTCATCATTATCAGTACCCACGGCACCTGATTCAGGTTCCCTGCTACATGACACCAGAGCAGCAACAGAACCTGTGGGAGGGAAACAGGAAACACAGTTTACAATGTCTACACATTACCAGTGATGCACACATGCACACATGCACACAGTTTCACACAATTGTACAGTACTCAGTATGCGTGATATCAACACACAGACACAGACACACCTACATGCATACAAAGAGCACTACTAAGTGAGCCAAATAGTACTATTACTATCAACACTATTACAGGAATTGTTAATACACACTCACCAGCATGGATAGGCTGCATTGCTGTTATACCAGAGGGTCCTGCAGACGTGAAGAAACTAATGTCAGTGGGCACAACTGTGCCATTGTTACTGAGTATGATACAGGTCAGTAGTACAACAGTCGCCTTTCACAGGTCAGCTGCTAATATTGAGGATATCACACTTGCACATTAAATACTATGGTGACAGCTACAAACCAAGGACACACCTCACACATGCATTAACTACCAGTGTACACAACAGTCAACTATACATATGGCATATTACCTGCACGTTCACTGTCTTGCTGCTGCGTGGCTCCAGCCTCCATCACAATGCATGTCTGCTGCTGCTGTTGTTGCTGGTGGACTGGAGCCACTACACTCATGAGTAGTCCCTCCAGTCTGGTGAGTGGGGGATGTGTAGCCACCCCACCACCTGTGGCGACCTGTTGCCTGTGGATATCCGGCGACGCTGCTGGCGGACATGTCTGATTAAATCACTGCAGTGATGTCGTACCTGCTCATATGTCCTATTATGCGTGCATATGTCATTTACCCGACGGACAAGGTCTTGCCACAGTGCAGCCCTCTCCTGCTGATTCTGGCTGGTGCGGGAAAGAGTATTGCATAATCCGCACCAGGCTCTGGTGTATCTCCTCATCCTCAGCTGTGGAGTAGGTGGGATTCCGGGTGGGCCATGTACCTGAGAAAGAAAATAACCTGATATCAGCAATATATGTCAGCAGAATTTGGCACACATACTACACATGCTACTCGACTGTTATGATACAACATATCTCACATATGTAGCATCTGTCTGTCTATTGGTGGATACACATGTAGATGGCCAGGTATCAGTGCTCAGCCAGCAACTGTGCAACAGTACCTGGCACACTCCATACGACATACTACCAAACCCCAGCAGTCAGAACACTGATTCAAGTCAAGAGCACCTCCTCACTCTGGGGGCTTGTATCTAGGTACTGTATGGCCTACATCATCAACTACTGTGAGCTGACCACACACTGATTGCCCTGGATATACATATCCCACCTACACCACCAGCACAAACGACTATAGTGCATAACATTACAGATACAAACTTTACATTTTGTAACAGTGACATGGTATCCTTTCAGCCCACTGGGCCAGTGGCAGATACAACCCACAATGCTGACCCCTACACAATTGCTTTCTACAGACATCTCCGAGAATGCATGGATCATGCAATCCCATATATGACCAAGACACTCTCCACAAAGGGACAGCATCCTGTCTGGTGGACCCCAGCCATAGACAGATTGTATTACAGAAGATGGAAGCTACTGCAAGACAGAGCATAATTCCATAAAGGGAGGGCATGTCTGAGCAGCACTAGTAAGGACCTATTTTCCATCATACAAACATTCATGGGCAACTTTGAGAGGGAAATCAAGAGGGACACTACAGATGACCAGAAGGCCTTCTTCAGTTATGTTAGCAACCTGGTCAGGATCCATCCTCTATGCTCATAGTTAGTACACAACAACACATATTTCACTGACACCACAGATATTGACAACATTGTGGCAGACAGGTTCAGTGCAGGTGTCACCCGCCCTCCCCCAAAATAACACATAGTTATCCCAGCTGACTGTAACCTCCCTGTCATCACAGATGTCCAGGTGAGAGCCACCCTCAGGACAGCAGAATACACAACATGAATGGGACCTGATGGTATCCCCAGTTGCATGCTACATAAACTCTGACAGGAGCTAAACACACATATAGAAGTGCTATGTAACACTAGCCTGACTACAGGATATGTACCTGTACACTGGCGCACAGCAGCAGTGGTTCCACTCCACGAAGGAGGCACCTCAACATACCAATACAATACAACACAATACATTACATTACAATACAATACTATACAATATGCTATTGCCCCTGGGACTACAGCAGCGTACTGTTCTGCTACCCTGACCATTGTGACACATGTGGTGTGATGGTACCTGCTGCTGTCACACAGTTACACAGGGTGACTCATATGGCATATTACCTATCTGACTAACATTCAGCAGGGGTATGTGTGACATGTACTCATGGGGAGTCTTGCTTCTTAACACTGTGTGGTTTATTGCAGGGTATGTCTTATCTGTGGGTAGGAACTTTTACCTCCACATGTGCACTCTATTGCAGTGGCACGGACGACACACAGCAGACATTTAGGTTGTGGATGGTGTGAGGTGTTACTATGGTTGTTGGACATCTGTCATGGGTGTGACTTACATATGTAAATCCGGGAGTGGTAACCTCTATGTGGGTAGTATATGTGTACTCTGTGGTGTTGTCAGTCACTGTGCATTGGTAATGTGTTTGAATGCATTGTCACAGTGTTGTACATGTCACTGTGTCCTTCTCCATATCTGTAGCTGTCATGTGAGGTCCGTACCATGGCATCCATTATGTGGTGTGGAGGGGTACACTGACCTACATGTCCATAGCTGACACACCATGTCCGCTGACACATACCATGTGCAGGTATTCCAGGGATAGTGTGCCACTGTGAATATCATTGGGGCCACTATTGTACACATTTATGACCCTGTTCACCCCTGACACATGCAGTGTTGGGCAGCCAATCACATATCTGGTGGTTACTGGTGTAGGTGATTTGGAATGTGGTATGGTACTCTGGTTTTGACACTGGTGTTCACTCCATGCCTTTGTCACCATGCACCTGTTGCAGTAAATCTGTACATATGTGCCTCACTCAGAATTTATATACATCTCTCTCTCTCTCTCTCTATATATATATATATATATATATATATATATATATATATATATATATATATATATATATATATATATATATATATATGTCTGTATACACATATATATATATTGATGTACATATATTGCTATAGATGTGGAGAGGGGGGACACACAGAGGGGGTGTGAGTGACAGAGGGGGTGGGACAGGCTGTGTTGCAGGTCGTCATATACAGTCATACCTGTAGATAGTCAGATCAGTATGTCTTTGTATATGTATCTACATATATCTATATCTGTATGTGTGCATTACATAGATATGTTTGTACAGTATTCTATCTACATCTGTCTATGTATTCCTACATCTCTCTCTCTATGTATGTAGACATATATGCATATCATATATATATATATATATATATATATATATATATATATATATATATATATATACACACACACACACACACATACATATGTTGACATACATACATATCCATATGTTAGACAGGTATATCAACATGTTTGTCTACCATACTGTATACACACACTAACATACTGCTGAACATACATAACTGTGAAACCTACTTTGTACTTGGCACTACAACCTACAATCAACCAACATTGATATGTGCACATAGATGCTCTCACATACAAATGTATGTACAGCCTTCACTGATAGTTGCTGTATGTCCCCTGCCCTTTACACATCTTCATATATATATGGATACAGACCAATGACACATATGGAGGGTTCACAGTATGTAGACCTTTATAGTATTCCTTTACATTACCTGTGTTTGTCACAGCTGCTTGTGTTGCCATCTGGTTCTCTGTCCTGCTGCTCCACTTCCCAGTTGTCAGCTTTCAGGTGGCTGTTGCTGAACAATTTGTTTGTGTCTGCTTAATTGCAATTTTCTCTGTCTCTGTCTCTCACGTCCTTCTCGGGGTGCAATGAAAGTATTGCATGTGTGGACTGGGAGTACAGCATACTTTTGTAGGTATCTGCATATGCCCATGTGATGGCCTCTGCACCAATTGTTAGCCAGCATTTGCTAATTGCATGCAGCCAGTTGTGTACTGATTGCAGTTCTCACTGTGATTTCAGAGCAGTGCTATAAAAAGGTATGTGAGATAGGCGTAGCCCTTTCAGATTTTAAGGGCAGGGACCATGCTGTTATGCTGTGGACAATGTTCTGTGAGTGTAAAGGTTGGTATCTCTCTCATATTTCCAGGTGTGTTGTAGATTAACATTCCTCCATTCATTTCTCCAGTTTCCTGTACTAACTGTGTATGTACACGGACACCTACAACTACTACTACTGTTAATGTGTGTGTGTGTGCTTTCCTTTCACTTTTGCTTGCACTTTGTTGCTAAGGCTTCAATAGTTGCCCTTTACAGTCACTACTTGTATGCCTGCTAGGTGTCTTGACTGTAGTGTGCTGCTGTAGCTTTCCTATTTTCCATGTACATTCACACCTTGGAATGCTTGCTATATCTGCTAAGGTGTTACAGCATGCAGTGTGGTCTGGCCATGGTGTGGGCCTTGACATCTATTAGGGTATTTGAGTATGCTGCTGAGCAGGCCCCAGAGACTTTCAGGTTCATCTGTTATGTGCCTCATGGAATGGTACATATCAGTGGGGTACACCCATTAAAATGTCTGGTATGCTGCAGTTGTGACTGTGGGTTAGCATGAACATATGTATTACTACACTTTTTCTGCCATGCAAGTGATGAATACTTTCAGGACTCCATAGTTACCATTGCATGTCTTACACCTTTCTGCCTACTGTTTGTACATTTCACATGGGGTCTGTGGGGCATCCCTGTAAGTCATTCACTGTTGCTATGTCTAGGCTCTTAACTATTCAAATATGGTGGTGTCAGACCCGTCATGTGTACAGATATTTGCAGGTTGTCCACATTTCTGCCTCATATTTTGGTCAATATCTCATGCACACCTTTTTCTGGCAAGTCACTCTGGGCTCAATTCAGAATATGGTGACAAACATTCAAGTTTCAGACTGCATTCCCTTCCGAACATCCCACAAAGTGCAGACCCTGTTACTCTCTGAACTGTCTGTGTTTGTTGTAACATTATTTGTAATGTGTCCCTGGTTTTGGGCCTTTGCTCCACATATTTTATTACTTGGTCCAGATGTGTTCCTGTAAGAGGCTGTGGGGTATGGGCAGTGCTTATCCTGCTGTGAGTATGTGTGTGGCTTGCAAGGTGCTATAGTGACATTATTATCTACTAGCTTCCAACTAGCATGGCTGTTTCTGTTCACACACTACTATTATGGAAATCCACTAGTTTTGATAGTAATTCTAAATGGCATGCTTTGTGTACTACACATCTATATTCCCTTTACATTCATTCCTACTATTACATGATATATTTATTTTAGCACAATGTTCTTGTATAAGAGTTATGGCTTAGTGGTAAGTCATGCAGACTACTGTTTCCAAGGTCCTGGGTTCAGGACTCACAGTGGGATTTTATTTTGCTTTTGAACTGAGTACAGGACCTGTCAAAGTGACTAAGGCACTTTTAAGCAGTTGTAACCGGGTTAGCGCTGGTCTGCGCGGAGCTCACGCATGCGCACTGGCGGTTAGCTCCGCGCACACCCGCTTACAACCGCTTAAACGTGCTTACTCTTGCGCTATTTTCTTTGAAAGAAAAGAAAATGGGGAGACAGAAAAGTGGTGAAAAAGGGGTCACAAAGAGGGTAAGACAGTAGGGAAACAAGCTTGGGATGTGCAGGAGGGATGTAGGTAAGGCCCATAGCTGCCCATTTCTTCATCAGCAACAGCTGTGCATATGTATGTAATTTGATGTGACATTTGAAACCTTCCACCCCGAGAGAGGTGTCAGGACAACAATAATACTTGTTGTACAGCCAATTGTAATTGATAGGTTCCATGTCCAGTAGACATGTGTGCGGAATGGGAAGCTATGTATGGGGCGTAATTTTTTTGTGGATACAGAGTGCCCTTTTTTTTTTTTTTTTTTTTTTTCAGGTGAGAGTGGTATGTCAGGTGAAGGAAGTCGGTACAGCTGGGGAGGTAGGTTGGGTAGGTAAACAGACAAGACAAACAAGACGCATACAGTGGCGGTGTATGACACGTGTGGGGGGCATTACGCAATTGACGGGGATGGAGGTTTGGATATCCAGAGCCCATGAGCCCACAGATGGCAACAGTGGAACTGATATGCCCACCCATAGGCAGTTGCCACTGTTCCTTCACTGCCCAAGACGGGGCTGTGCTGGGGGCAACAGATATACCCGTTAGTTGCGCCACCCGTGCCTCGAGCTGGCGTAGGGGCTCGAGGACAGAGTCCCGAATCTCTCTACGCACCACAGTCCGGACGCTACAGAGGGTGAGTGGTGGTTATCCTCCGGCCATACTTGCAGACGGGGGGCAAGCCCCATCCCCTGCAGCGCTTCCACCCGCAGGTGGCACAGGGCCACCGGAGGAGGGTCTGGACTCGGCACTAGTGCCAGGTGCATTCGCCAGCTGAGGTGGGAGAGGTGGGTCCGCTGGAACCCGCCTTCCCTGTCATCCTATGTTTTGCATTATGTCATGACAGTTTGGGTTAGTGACATATAATACCATTCACAATTAGTTGTAACAGCATGCATTAGTATTCCCATTAACCAAACACCCAGATATTCACACCATTGAACAGCGTGCTTAACACATGCATGATTTGAACAGAAATACAATGTCCAACAACATGCAGGGTTAATTGATGGCAACAGGCCATCAGGTGTGGATGTATGAACAGGGCAGATGCATCAACAGACATGCAAATATATATGACCCAACAGGACAAACGTCCAGGGGTGTTAATTGTGATTGCACATACCATTTTCACGTGGAATGGGTTTTATGTGGTTATAGGGTGGGGTGAAGAAAGTAATATTAACACCTTCGAATAACAATACATATGCTGTACATTTCTAATAGCTACAGTTATATACACACTACTGTTCTAACTACAGTTTCCTATATGATAACTATTTCAACTTGGTGACAGGACTGTTACTGCAACATCAATATACATTTTATGGTTCTTCATACACATTCATATCTAGCTTTGTTCAGCTACATCATCATGCTACATTTGCTTTATATAGCTGTAGACAAGTGTGGATGTTTGGTATATCAGACAATCATCCTATCTGCATATTGCAGACTGAGAGCAACATATCCAGATTTTGGGATACACATTCCAGATGCAGCAACACTTTGAACAGATTTTGCTGTTTGGTTTTGAATCTCACATGCATTTCATTCTGTCTTGACTGCAGTATACTTTATTCAGGGGTTATTACTACTGTATTGCTGGATTCATGACACTTTCTCACACTCTCTCACCTGCTTTCATTTTACTATTCAGGATGGTACTTCTAGGCCTTATTGACATGTTTTACCAGTAGTTATTACAATCCTTTCCAGCAGTCTCACTTCTGTCATGTTTCAGTATTTCCACAGGGATATATTTCACACGTGATTTCATCATCTTCTGCAGCTATACTTTTCAGCCTGCTGCAGGTTGTGTACTATTTTCTTACAGGCAGGTCATTTTTATTTCAGAATATATGTCAGACAGTTTTATTTTTAGGTTAAACTTACAGGCTGAAACACACTTTTGTAATCAAGCAATACTTGCATACACTTTCACACTGTTACTTGCAGATTTTATTCCTTACTGACTACACTGCACTCTTTTGCTGACTGTCATACTTTTATATTTCTTTACAGTTACTGGTAGTGGATTACTGACCTGCCTGGTGGCGCAACCGCACCAGCCTATCGCCATAGGCTCTGCGGTTCGCAGAATGGACACCTGCAGCTGTAATATAAATGAAGTAATATTGGAATACACATCTCCATAATATCAGCTAGTTTAATTTCTTACATACATAATTAAATGTTACTTACTCAGTAGTGGGGCGTTGGGTGTTTGCCGGGCCTCCTGAATCCAAAGGTTCAGTTGGTCCTGCTTGCGTCTGTTCAGGTCCGCATGGTGGTGACGGACCTGCTCACCAGTCCTTGGAATCCCTGTGGCACTAGTGAGATCATGAGCCAACCGGTCCCACGCCTCGGCCCTGTATGCTCCCCAGAGGACCTGGCCCTGCATGAGCTGGGCCTCATGATTATGGACTAGGAGCCAGACCATGTACCTGGACTCCTCAAGACCCCACCTCTGTGCTCGAAAGCAACTACCCTCTCCTACTCCTGTCATTCTGCCTGCAGGTCAGTTCTACAATTGGAATGTGAACTGAGATGGATTGTCCGCCTTAGAGCGGACAAATTCCCTGGTGTCAATGATAGAGTCCAGGTTAAACCATTACTACGTAAGAAAAGGGTTTTTAGACCCCCTACTTAGTTATTTCTCCCTTCCCATACACACGCCTACCTGTATCACCATTGTCTACTGAGGTGGATTGTCCCCCCCCCCCCCTCTCTGAGCAGACATTTTCCCTGGTGTCATTGATGGAGTTCAGGTTTTACCTTTTACTGTGTAAGCAAAATGTTTTTAGATTACACACTTTGTTGCTCCCCCTTTTATACACATACCTACCTGCACTACTTTTTAATTCATGTACTATCATATATCTGAACCCTGTTGCACATATAGACTTATATAGACTTTTATGGAGCATTTTATATAGTTACACTTGAATCAATCGTATTTTACCCTTTTTTCCTCTTCATGCTACACTATGGATGTTTTATAACTTTTATAACATTTCACTATCTTATTTTACATTTGTTTTAGGTCATAGATATGTATTTATACTATGTCCTTCTGTATTATGATGAATAAACTATCTTAGCTTTTTAAAATGTATTTTAGAAGTATATCAGAAGGATTTCTGTATATATGTAAATGAACTAGAGTTTAAGTCAATTAACTATGTCATGTGCACCAATGAACTTCTTCCATTGTATATTTAAATGCTTTGTTTTTAATGGCAGTTGTTGAAGTTTTGAAAAGCCATTTGGTGAAAGCGCTTAACTCTAGCTAGCTAATAAAGTTCTCGTTTGGATTATACTTTTGCGATTCTTTTGGGTTGAAGAACCAGCTACACTTGCTTTACTTTGCAGCATACTACTTTTATGAGCTGAAAAAGCTGTTTTACTTTGGAAATAGAGGTTTGCTGTTTTTGTTTTTGTTATTTTACATTGGGAACTGGATTTTTTACTGCAAAGCCATTTCTCCTTTTTTGTGGTTAATTTATTTATGATACACTGTCGTCTGAATTAGGAGCGTTTACCTTTTACTGCAAGCAACTTGTTGCCTGGTTTTATTCAGTTCTACAATTGTTTATGCTGTGTATTCCCGCCTATGGGGCTTATATAGTCCGTTTTTCCCGCACATATCTGTGATTGGCCATTTTGGAATTGTATCAACTTCAGTAAACCTGCATTGTCATGCTCTAGTTTGTATTCATTCCTATATATTAGCTGTTATTGCATTTAAAGGTACTGCTGTCATGGCTTAGTGGTTCTGTACCTTGACTATGGTGTATAGTATCCTGGGTTCGAACCTGACCACTGCTTTTTATTTTTCATGACTGTCTAGACATGCTGAGGGGTGTGTCTGTGTAAAGGCAGTTTTGATACGGCTTGCTCAACGTTGCCCGTCAGTTAGCTTGTTTGCGCGGTGCGCAGCTCCGCGCAAACGGGGTACGCTGCTTTTAAGCCTCATTTGGCTATCGGCACACATATTACGCTCAGCTCAGTTAGGGGCACATAGATTTAGCGTGTTAGATCACTGCTCAGCTACGGGCACTCATTGTGCGCCAGTTAAACCACTGCTCATCTACGGGCACATGCACTCACTCTGTTAAACTGTAGCTCAGCTAGGAGCACATCTGGCATTTTTCTTCTTTTGTTACCTCACATGTCTTCAATATAAATGGGCTATTTCATTACATTTTACATAACTTGTGGTTTTATGTGTACATATTTGTCAGGGACTTGTTTCCTGCTTATTTTGAAAAAAAAAATATTGGTGTTGTAGGGGCTCGAACCATGAATGCCTGCTCTTCAGCCAACATCTCTACCTCTACGCTATTGCTTCCTGGCTTATTTTGCATATTTACTTCTTATATGCTTTCCCACTGACTGATAACTGTAGCTGCGCTACGGGCACGCCAGCACGAAGCGCACTCACGGTTAAACATCTTTACAATTTAAAAAAAATATATAACATTTTCATTTATATATATTTTATGTTCATTGTCTGTGGGGGCATGTGTTGTGTTGTGTTTATTCACATTTCCGTGGACTCTGTTGTGGGTGTTTACTTTGGGCACTTTTACACTTCTGGGGGCGTGTCCGCTTGCAGGGCTCAGCCTACGGACACGCCCCCCTACTGTCTTACACGGACAGTGTTAGACTTAGGTGTGATTCAGCATGCTCTCATGAATATGCAAAGCATGCTGACATCACTCCATTTAACTGCAGCCTCCGTGTAAGAGTTATAACTCTTACACGGAGGCTTCGTGAATCCTGGGGAATGTTTTTATTAATACATTGAGTATTGTGATGGATGTTTTACTCTGGAATAATTTTTCTCATTTGAAGGTGAATTCTTTAGACAAGTATCTTGAGTTGTAATGGGACAGCATGCACCCTCATTTTTGTCACCATAGTTTTATGCAATTGGGAGAAATTGTTTATTTAGAACTGTATTTAGAAACAGTTAAGGTATATTTTTACTTTTTGGATGATATTTTTTCTTCTGTTTGGTGAAATTAAATTGTTAAAGACTTTTTGTCAGCATGTGGAAGGGTCAAGCAATTTGTTTTTTTTTATTTTTATTATTTTACCTTTATTATGGTGAAGCAGCAAGTTAATTTTTTTATACTTGTAGTTATATAAAAATGATACTGGAATTTTGGAATCAAATATATACCAGAAGGCTACCATTTCAAATTAATGTCTTCATTTTTTAGCCCTCATGTTATGGGCCAAAAGAGGGGTATTGTAAAATCCCAAGTTGTATGCTTTTGAGAGGGATATCTGATAACATTACTTTTATAAATGTATGTTCTTAGGTCCGTTGTATCTGTTAAAGGAAATTATGAACAAAGTTATTGGGAAATATTATATTAAATATGCACAGATTTTAAAATGTACTTGTAATAAAGTTATGTGGAATTGTATTAAAAATTACTGGGAAGCAGTAGTTTTACATCTTATTAGACACTGGGAGGCTTGACATATTATGGAAAGAAATTTGTCCTTAGTCTTTATGCATGAGATCTTTAAATCTAGAGTAGGATGTACACCCTTATTTACTTATAAATCTAGTGACAATCTTGAAAGTGTTTTGCACAGAATGGGGCCTAAAATGCTAACAACGGTAGAATAGTTGTAAACAATGTAGATATATAATGGAATATCCTGAATTTATTGTTGACAGATGCACACTGATTGGACATCCCAGTCAGTGTGTCTCTTGTTAATCAAGCATGTACCAATAGAAAAATGAAATACCATTGAGCAGCCAGACTTTTCTATTTGCATATGCTCAGAGGGGACAGAGAAAAACACTAGAAAAATCAGGTACATTCTGCAAAACTAAAGAAACAGAATCATACCTGGCTTTCCTTACTTTTCTGCACTGTTCCTACCAAAATCTCAGCAGTCATACTTCTTAACTGTCCAGATTTTTGCCTCATTGTTTTGCTTTTTCCTCAAAAAGAAAGTTTTTTTTTCTGGCATGCCACTGGGGATTGAAGTAATTAAATGACAGACATTTAAGGTTTAGGTTTCATATCCTCCAAAAACTTCATGCTAACAGGGTGGCCGCGGTGGTGCAGCAGTTAGCATTGCCGCCTCACAGCAAGAGGTTCTCCGGTTTGATCCTCGGCTGGGGTGTCTTCTGTGTGGAGTCTGCATGTCCTCCCTCTGGTTGCGTGGGTTTCCTCCGAGTGCTCCGGTTTCCTCTCACATCCCAAAGACATGCTGTAGGTGGATTTGACACTCTAAATTGGCCCTAGGCGTGTGTGTGTGTGCCTTCTGTGGAAGGTTGGGTGCCGGGCTGGCAACTCGACGCCGTAAAACTCCACTGCCAGTCATGAGCCGACAGGTGAGCCGCTGTGGTGACCCCTAACGGGAAAAGCCGAATGAAGAAGAAGATCCTCAAAAAAATGCATGCTAACACAAAACCTCATATTCTAGCTACTTTCACAGTTTATAAGAGCAGTATTTAAAATCTGTCCCTATTTTTGGGACCTTTGTTTCCCTATTATGTTGGGCTTTGTCCAGGTTTCTTGCATTAATAGGATTATAATGGGAGGGAAAAACTGCAGCAGAGATTTTCTTTTCAGTGTTGCATCTCCTGAGCAGCAGTAATGTTCATTGCAAGCATGGGAACATAAGTTCCATACACATGCGTAGTACATCAGTAAACAGTCAAGAGCATGGAGGAACACTACAGCAACATTATAAAAAACATTTTAGAAAGGTAAGCAATTTCTTTTTTAAATAATGTCATTGTATAATGGCAGTAATCCACTCCTAGATTTGGGTATCATAAGATTTACCCACGGTTGGCTTCATTTCATCACTCTGGCTTCGCCCTTGTGATCAAATCACACTAAACATGGGTAAATCATGGGATACCCACACCCAGTCACGTGTTATTGATAAATTATACAAAAGTTATTCCACATCCAAGTTGCAGTAACTGTTTGATCATTGGGTTAGTTTATTTAGCTTAATATTTTTTCGATACAGCATTTTATGCTAGGAAAACTACAAGAAACATAAAAAGGTTGGTTTATGAGCACATTTTATGTATAAAAAATGGTGACAAGAATAATGCTTTATTTAAACACTTGAGTGTAAAAAGTTTAAAACTTTTTTTTTTTTTTATTTGTTGACAAAGTTGATTATAATATTAGGGGTGGTGATTTGGACAACTGTTTTATTGTACAAAGAATTCATGTAGCAGATCACATTGGATGCTACAAGACCACTGGATTTAAATAACTGTATTGTTTCAGTTTTACGGGCCAAGGGCAATCTGCTGTAAAGTTTTAGAACACACCCCTTGCGGAGTGTTTTTAATAGGAGCTAGTGTTTGTATGTAGCAGTTTTAATAAAGTCTTTCACCGATTCAGACAGAAGCTCTCAATTTTTATTAAACCTTTATTATCAAGCTCTGGTTTGTGCATAGTGTGTTATTTCAGTTTCATTGCAACTTTCAGAATTTGTCCGTATATTTATTTGTAAATCAGTAGTGGCATTGTTGAAGCAATGTGTGTTAAGGTGGATGATGCCTGAAGGTGTAAAATAAGGGATTTACAGATAGCAGAGCCCTGATAATGAAATGGTATAGTGCATCTATCCGGAGCTCATCTTCTGTAAAGAAAACTGTAAAATTAGGATGATTGGTTAAGAGCGTACAAAGTGCTTTTTGGAGGGATATCCCCCAGTTTACTCCATGTTACAAGTTTTTCTTTTGATTAATATTGTTTGCTAAAGTTGTACTTTCAGTGTAGAGTGTCACAGTTGTATAAATGGGGACATTTTCATGATGATAGCAATAGATCGAGAAACTTGAAGACAGTGTTATTGTACTTGAAAAAATGGGGACCGATTAGGAGTGTGTGTTTTGGAGTCTTAACTTGGTAATGCTGTTTGTCAAAATAACATGGTAAAAATATTGCTCAGAAGAATGTTAGTGATTCTGTTTAATAAACAGTACATGATTTAGCTCCTACCGGCAGTCAGTTATTTTAGGTGTCAAGTTCCTGACTGCAAGCTGGCTAGACAGCAGTTGCAGACAGCCGATTAAAAGAAAAAATAAATGCGACAAAATGTTTTCAGCTGAGCAAGAAAAGAAGTTTTTTCATTTCTTGTTTAGTTGGTCATTTTCTCACATTTAATATGCTTAATTGTGGCATTAACTACTTGCAAATTCAGTGCTGTTTTAGTGATATAGCAGAACAAAAGTAGCGCATGGTCAGCCTTTCAAGCACTGTTGGCTTGAACAGGACAAGGCAGCCCACCAAAGTAATGAGGCAAGTGTGAATAGGAACACAGCACAATTAGAACTGTAGGTTGAATACCTGTGCCAGATAGTTTTGGTGCCCTTGAAGCAGTCTGCTGGGTAAGTTTGTGACAAAGCACTGCAGATGTTTGGGTGTACGGCTTACACTGAATGTTACTTGGTTTGTTTGGAGGGCAAAGCCATGAGGGATACAAGAGTAAATAGAGTGGTGGAGTGGGGAAGAAAGTTCTGATTGCCAGAATGTGTTAAATCCAAGATGACAGCATGATCTGGGTTTACAGAATGGACTTTGGTACTGAGAAGATTTATCTGGTTGAGAAGACATTTGGTAGAACAGGAATTATATCTGTACAGTTTGTTTTTGTGGTTTGAGAAAGAACAAATGTTATAGCATTTGTGCAGTCAGAAAACAGGTGTATGTTGAAGAGTATCCAGTATTTTTTGGTCATGATTTCTTGGTAGCCCTGCTTCAACAAAGGCAGCAATTTGTAGATGCAATGAAGAACTGTACTAGAAAAAGAAAGAGAGAGGTTAACTTTTTCCTGCTGTTTTGGAATGTATTTCTTCTCAAAGGTACATGGGTATTTACGAATACAGTGTCACTGTTGATGAGACTACAAGAGGCACCATGTTGTTCGGATATGAGCATTGGTGAGACTGAGCAGACTAGTTCTTCTAAGTGTGCAGCTTATCCACCTGAAGTGGTGCTGGGGGAATGAGTGGGGAAGAACAAGGAGCAGAAGAAATGGTTAGAGTGATTGTGTGTCCAGCACCTGGCTTCCTTTGACCAGAAACCACTTATATGTATCCAGGATTAAATTACTACATATGCAAGTTTTTGGATTAAACATTTGGTCTTGATTCTTATGTGTAGAGGTCTGTATGACTCTTGCGAGCTAATGTTGGCATGTTTGTTGCAGCTGCTAGCCCTTACTGGTGCTAGCACTGCTGAACGTTAGTATAAAATGACGCGCTAATTGCAGTTGATTTTTTTTTAATTATTGTTTGTCTGTTGCACAATAAGGGATAGTAGGTGCAACTGAGTGTTTGGGTGTCTAGAGCCTGACTTTCATTGGCTGGAAATAGTTTATACATCCCTATAATTAATTACTGAAGTGTGGAAGATTTTGAGTGATGAACAATTTGTCACTTCCAGTATTTGGGTATTGTTATGGTCCCTGCTTACTCATGTTGGTATGCTAGGTGCAGCTGCCTGCTCTTGCATGTTCCTGTCTCTTTCAACATTAGAACTGGTTACCAACTTGGCACCTTTAAGCTTTCCCAGGTACTGTCTCTCTCCTTAGCACTTAGAGTACTTTGCAACCCCCCCCCCCCCCGCTTCTCCAGATCACATTTGCTGTGGAAAACTTCACATCTCAGAGTAGCCCCAGTTTCTCCTGCATAAAAGTACTTTTTATTAATTTATTTGATCTTTTTTATCATTTCACATTTCTTTTGCCATTTAAGTGTTAATGATGTTCTTCATGTTTCACTGTTGCAGTCATTACATTTAGGTAATCTGCTGGGAGGTTGCCCTCAGTCGGACTGATTAACAAAGTCTTGGGTCCTGTGTCAGTTGCTGTCCCTTCTTCCATGACGTCAGGGGTATAAAACATGCAGCTGACACCATTACATCAGTCTTTCTTGCCGTGCGGTGCCCGAAGCAGAAGCAATTCACAAGTGCCGGTCGGCCAACTCCTGAAATTTTCGTTTTCGAGTTTCAGAACCGAAGTCTTCAACTAAAAGCTAAGTACCCTGTTGGGGAAACTTTTTCTTGCTCCTTTCCGATGTCAGTAAAAGTTAATAATTGCATTACTTGTGGGAAGCAAGTACCTCATAAGGATTTTCATTTGTACTGTATTCCTTGTCTAAACCTTGACCACAACGTGCCTTGCTGTCGGTTTTGTGCTAAATTTAAGCAACGCACGATTAAACGTCGGTATATTTTTGCTTCTGAATATTTTGGCTCAAGATGTAGTTATCCAGAAATGTCGTCTGTTAGCAATCTGACTACCGGAATACCTAAAAAAATGCAAAGAAAAAGAGAGACAGACCGTCGAGGTCCAAAACCGACGACGCTTCTAAGCCAGTTGCTGGTTCGCCTGTACTCAGTGAGGCGCTTTCGCAGCCCTTGATACTCAACACTTCTGATTCCAGGCCTCTACTGAGACCCATTCGGAGTCCGGTATGCCGCGAGATACTTCAATTATGGAACCTGCTAATGTCTGTACCTTAGATGGGTCCGGAGCTGCTGTGCAGGCACCGGCTTCTGAGGGTGTTTTCAGGCCTACAGATTTGTATATTAGACCGATGCCATCTTCAAAACTAAGGCCAAAATCTAAATCTATGTCTAAAAAAATGATGCCTGGGCCACAACTGCAGGCCTCTATGCCTAAAAAACAAATGATCAAAATGGCTGAAGATTTAATTACTCTGATCAGGGGTAGCCAACCCCCTCCTTCTAAGAGGCCTAGGCAAGACATTGATTATGAATCTTCTGAACATGACTCTATTTCTTCTGACTCTTCTAATGAACAGGATTTGTCTATTCCTACTTATGAGGACTCTGATGCAGAGGATTCCATTCCTTCTGCCTCTCCCACTGAAGATTTTTCTTTTGGGAAAACTTTACATGCCTTAAGGGAACGTTTCCACTGGGAAAGTCAGGATTTCTCTAAATGTAAAAAGAGACTTAGGGATTTTCTTCTACTTCCTCAGCATAGGGCTTTGGCTGTACCTCCTGTTCTAGACATTGTGGATGATGATTTTTCAGAATCTAGTATGACTCCTGATTCTCTGCCTCCGGCTCCTTGTAGGCCAGACAGTTACTACAGGGTTCCTGACTCCCATAATTTCCTTTTCAAAAACCCTGTTGCTGATCCTGAAACTATTTCTCAGGGTCCCAAGGGCATTAATGCCTCTTCTGCCAAAAATCCTACTCCTCCTGATAGAGATTCCAGGGCGCTGGATAGATGGGGTAAGAAGGTTTACACGTCTGCAACCTTGGCAATCAGGGCTTTAAACTGTCAATTTCATATGCTTAAATATCAACAGCATATAATGGGATTACTTAAACAGAAAATGATGTTATTTCTGACTGTGTGGAAAATAAAGAATTGCTGGATTTATTGCATTCATCTGAACAAGTTGGGAAGCATACTTTGCAATGTGGTTTTGATTCCTTGGAGGCCTCTTGCAGGGCTGCTGTAACTGGATCTGTGCTAAGAAGGTATGCTTGGCTCAAAGAGCAAACTCTGCCTGACCATGTTAAAGCAAAATTGTTGGATGCTCCTTTACAACAGGACCGTCTCTTTGGTAGTAAGGCTAAAGAAGTGTTAAAAAAGATGGAAGATAAAGCTAAATCTCTGCAAACTGTGAAAGATTTCTTACAAGTACAACCACCAATATTTAGTTGGCACTGGCCTACTAAGAACTGGTCCTTTCCAGTCCTCTCGAGAACCACTCAAGTCAAATCAAGACATTCGAAAGGCTCCGGGTTTCAGTCACAAGGAACTTTTAGAACAAAACAAGGGGTTGTCTCCCCCTCCAAATCTAGAAGCAACAAGGCACCTCCCTACGGTAAACAGTCTCAATGACCTCCCTCTACGATCACCAAGCACTTACCTCTTAGCCGCCCCTTTGGGGGGAAAACTAGTACTTCGTGCACAAAACTGGCAACTTATTACCCAGGACAAATCAGTTTTAAATATAGTATTCCAGGGTTACACATTTCATTTCCACACATTGCCAATCCCAAAAGGATGGCCAGATCTGCCCCCAAATCAGTGGGCAGAGGCCCAGAAACAAGTTCTGTCCCTCATGAACATGGGGGCTATTCAACCAGTACCAGAAGTAGGAAAAGGGACAAGGTTTCTATTCCAGACTTTTCCTGGTACCCAGAAAAGACAAATCATGGCGTCCAATTCTGGACTTGTCCACTCTAAACACATTTCTGGACATTCCAAAATTCAAGATGCTGACTCTTCAACAGTTACTACCTATGCTAGGCAAAGATGCCTGGTTGGTAACTCTAGACTTAAAAGAGGCTTACCTGCATATCCCAATCAGGGAATCTTGCAGAAGATACCTCCGCTTCAAAGCAGGCTACGTGCATTACCAGTTCTCTGCACTGCCCTTTGGCTTATCTACTGCACCCAAGCTCTTCACAAAGTGCCTGGCACCAGTAATTGCATTTTGCAGGCAAAGAAATATTGAAATATATCCATACCTGGACGATTGTCTAATTCGGGCAGAAAACAAGGACATTCTTCTAAAGCATCTGGCATTTGTAAAAAGGGTTCTAGCTTGTCTAGGGTACACCATAAACTAAAAGAAATAACAACTGGTACCCTCTCAAAAAATTACATCCCTGGGTGCAAACTTGAATACAGCTGCCCAGATGGCTTACCTTACGCCAGAAAAGCAAATTCAATTGATGGCTTACTTCAAACAGGTGGCCACAAAAACCCTGCTATCTGCAAGACAAATTCTGCAGGCCTTGGGGTACATGGCCTTTTGCATTCTTCTAATTCCATATGCAAGACTGCATATGAGGAAACTTCGGTGGTACTTAAAAAGTTTATGGAGTCAACATTGTCACAGCCTGGAAACGACGATTCCTATTATACCTTTCCTGCAACTAGAGTTCCTATGGTGGACAGAGGCCTGCCACCAAAACAAGGGACTGCCATTCACTCCACCCCCTGCTGCCCAAACCCTAACAACAGACGCATCAGACTATGCTTGGGGGCTCATCTGGCAGGGAAGTGCATTCAGGGCAGTGCATTCAGGGCAAATGGAGCCCAAATCAAATGCACCTACATATCAATCAGAAAGAGATGCTAGCTGTACAGAATGCTCTGACAGCCTTCAAGGACTACCTTCATCCAGGACAACTACTGATAAAGACAGACAACACCACAGTTATGTGGTACATAAACAAGCAGGGGGGTACACATTCCTACCCCCTTTGCAGACTTGCCATGGCATTGTGGAACACGGCCTTGACCTCTCAGATACAACTACAAGCTCAATTCCTGCCAGGAAAGCTAAATACTCTGGCAAACAAACTAAGCAGAAGTCTTATGGACCCACACGAATGGAAACTGGAACCACAAGTTTTCAACATGTTGACACACAAATGGGGAAACCCAGACATAGATCTTTTTGCCTCACCCTAGAACTGTCAGTTGGACAAATTCTGCACAATAATTCATCACAAAAAAGCTTGGAAAGTGGATGCTCTATCATTCAGCTGGAAGAACCTATCAGTGTATGCGTTTCCCCCTCTGCCTCTGCTCTCCAAAGTTCTACTAAAAGTCAAACAGGACAAACCAAAAATGATTCTAATTGCACCAGACTGGCCTTGCCAACACTGGTACCCACTCCTGCACAATGTGTCACACCTTCCTCCATGGCACCTGCCTCAGACACCTTACCTACTGTCTCAGCAGAACTACCAAATTCTGCACACACAGCTCCAAACTTTGAATCTTGCAGCGTGGCTAATCAACTAATTTCACCCTTGGCATCCCTCAGCAAACCAGTGATGGATATCATTTTGGGGGCTAGAAGACCTAGTACTAGAAAATCTTATGCTGATAAATGGAAAAGATTCTTTGCCTGGAACCAGTCACAAGGAATAAGCACAGCAATGCCCAATATTCCTCAGATTCTGCAGTACTTAACTGAGATGCTTCACAAGGGCCTATCCTTTTCTTCCGTAAAAATCCATGCCTCTGCCATTTCAGCTCATTACAACACAGAATCTTCCCTATTCTGTCATCCTTTGCTAAAGCAGTATCTCAGAGGGGCCAAACATTTAAGACCTCCCAGGAGAGCACCAACTCCTGCATGGGACCTCAATTTTGTTTTGGAGAAACTCACTCTCCCTCCTTTTGAGCCAGCTGCTACTGCAGAACTAAAATTCATCTCCTGGAAAACAGCTTTCCTTCTAGCAGTCACTTCAGCTAGAAGGATTTCAGAATTGCAGGCTCTTATGGCAGTGGGTGGAGCCTTTCATTATTTTTCATCCAGACAGGGTGGCTCTCAGGACCAATCCTTCATTCATGCATAAGGGGGTATCCAGTGTGGCTCTTAATCAGACCATTCATCTGCCAACTTTCTTTCCCAGTCCACAGAACAAGGGTGAGTGGATTATGCATTCGTTGGATGTACACAGACAACTTAGATTCTACTTAAACAGGACGAAATCTCTAAGAAAATCTGAACAACTATTGGTGGCATTTGCTGCGGGAGCAGAGGGAAAGGCTATTTCAAAGCAGACTATTTCCAAATGGATAAGCCATTGTATTTGTTTCTGCTGTATGCACCATGGTAAACCTATCCCCAAGGGGATCAGGTCTCATTCCACCAGTGCTGCATCTACTTCTGCAGCCTTTCTCAGAGGGATTCCTACCAGAGACATTCTAGAAGCTGCTACCTGGAGCTCAGTTCATATGTTCACCAAACATTACCATTTACCTCTCTTCTCTAAATCCAGAGCTGGCTTTGCCTCTGCTGTCCTGCAGTGCCTTATAGCTGGTCCTAATGCTGTATAAATCCATCCTCCCAACCATAGCTTTGGGATTCTTCCTAAATGTAAGGACTGCAACAGTGAAACACGAAGAACATAGTACAGTTGTGTACACTTACCATAAATGTAGATGTTCGAATGTATTCACTGTTGCAGTCCTGGTTACCCACCCTCCAGCCCCCTGTTTTTCTCTTACTATACCTCTGCTTTCTTTTACTATGCTTAAAAGCCTTGTTGGTGTATTTGCTTTTGTTTGGAGGTACATTTTTTGTGTTTTAAATTAGATATATGTATATATTTTGCCCCTCATTTTGAGGGCACCTGACATCTGGGGCAAGAAAAACTGATGTAATGACGTCGGCTGCATGTTTTATTCCCCTGACGACCTGACATAATGGAAGAAGGGACAGCAACTGACGCAGGACCCAAGACTTTGTTAATCAGGCCGACTGAGGGCAACCTGCCAGCAGATTACCCAAATGTAATGACTGCAACAGTGAATACACTTGAACATCTACATTTATGGTAAGTGTACACAACTGTACTTTATCCAGGTCAGAGTTTTTTCATTATTTTTCTGCCAGTTTGCAACTTTACTGCACTCCTCCCCTACCATTTTGTTCAGATGTTGGGATAGAGTTTGTCTTTGCTTTTGGTTCTCACAGATGTTTTGTGTACTTTTTTTTTCTTTTGCTATTTGTAGGGATTGTGTGTTTAAGTGAAGGATGGAGAAAGACAAAAAAAAAGCATTCTGGTCTTAAAAATGACAAATACAGGCATGAGATGCTGCTACAAGATAAGCACATTTTGTGTGTATTTTGTTTGGAAATTTATTTGATTGGTGAGTGTTCATTTGTGCTGCATTTGAACCCCGGAAGCTAGCAAGCATATAACTAGATAGTGAAAAGGCTGTTACTGAGAGTCTCTTCTGCTAATAAGGATAAAGTTCATAGGAGAGAGAGAAGCACAGTTTGTAAGATGGAGGTTCTAAACCTTCAAGGATTTCCATTATTCCTTCAGAGGTTTCCAGGGTTAATACTGTCACCCTTTCTAATCTAGTGAGTTTGACTGAGACTTCATCTGGCGAGTGTTAGGTGGAGATTTCTGCAGCTACATACACTGCTCATAGAAACTACCTTAGTAGGATCTCACATGTCTGAACTGGAGTTACCTCAGTTTTTGCCTCCCTCCAGATCTGCTTCATTTGCTTATGTTAGGTCCATTTGCTGTGTCAGCAGTACCCCTGCATTGGCAAATGTGGACTGGGTCAAGTTTATGAGGGGCATTGTAAATGCTCAGATTGAGACGAGAGCCTTTTCTTCCCCCTCTAGCTGGAGTGCAACAAGAGACATTTCAGTACTCCTCCCATATGGATGCATCCTTTTCATTCCTGTGTTTGACAATGGTGGAACTGTGACGGATGGTCCAGATGCAAGTTCTCCTGTTGACACTGATTTCTTTTGTGGCTTTAATGCCAGTCTGTCTTCACTTTTGGTAGCCTTACTACTGACTCGTTTGATGCTAAACACTACTAGAGTGGGAGGTGTCAACATAAAGGATTCAACTCTGACTGTGGTGCCCATGCTTTAAATTTTATTTTGCATCACAGCATTAAAGGACTTAATCTGAAGCTCAGCTTGTCTACCTAGTGGATGTCCTCAGTGCCATTGTGCAGGGTGAGAGGCTCCTTCAGTGCCAGTGTCCTTGACTCCACTGACCCATTCAACACTCGGACCTTTCAGCATCATCAAGAACCATCCAGTCATCAATGCAGCATTCTTTGTTGACTGACGAGGCCTGTGATTTTGCACAGCTATTGACCTTGGCACTAGAGCCCTACCATTTTGAGACTTTAACCAGTCTACTGTCTCAGTAGATGGAGAGGTCGAAAGCCTTCACAGAGCTAGATACTGAGTATGGGATGATGGCTATCCACCACAGAGGTTCCCAGAAAGAAGTCATACAAGAGAAAACATCTGCACCCCTAAAGGAATTTCCAATCCCAAATACTGAGAATGGTGATGCGGATGATTCCCCCACTGCCCCCTCCTAAAGAGAGGATTTCTGCTCCAAACATCTCTCTTTGAGTGGTTCCACTTTTTGAGAAGATGGTCACACGTTTAGTGCAGGGAGCTTGGGACAAGCCAGATGTTGTAGCAGCTGTGTCAGAGAGACCAAAGAGAATGATTTGGCCTTGCAAAGACTGGATATCATGTACTGAGGTGATGCTGTGGATGGACTCCATAGTGGTGGGAGCAGGCATTAAGGAAGAATCCTCAGATGAAACTCCTTCAGTCCTCCCCTAGGTAAGGAATTCAGATGTTTGGTAAGCATGTATATGCTTCCTTTTTTATGTGGGCAGTCAACTGCATGACTCACTTAATCAGATTTCATTGAGCTACAGGCGAAGAGATGCATGGCATGTTGAAGAAGATACCATATGGTGACCTAGGAAGAAAGTCTCAAGTTGCAGCCGTGTCCACTGTTTTTAACTGTGAGTAGCTCATAATGCTATCATGGAGCAGCCTGAGCAGATGGCTTAGGTATAATGATTTGACAGCTTGTCTGACTCAGATATTGTAATTTTGCTGAATTCTTCAAGGTGTCATTTAACTTGATTTGATGGTGCTGAATCTAATGAATAAGCAAGAAAAGATGTTCATGGTTGTTGGCATCAAGTCTTCCACTCCTTAGCAGACATTTTCTCCAAAACCAGAAGAGTGCCAGGCAGTTATTGTTTAAAAGATAACACCAAACAAGATGCAGAATGTATAAATGAGTTGTTGGTAAAACAGTTCAAAAATATGTCCCAAAACATCCAACAGAGAGACCATACAATGTTGTAGGAAGTCACGACTTCAGTACTGTTTAAAAGCTGGAATATCTTTTATTCATGAGGTAAGCGCTTTCATGGTGTCACCACCACTTCTTCAGACCATAACAGAGAACAGTATTTCACAAAACATATATATATATATATATATATATATATATATATATATATATATATATATATATATATATATATACTCTCCAATTAATTCAAATAGACCAATAACAAGCTTCAATGCATGTGACTTTCTTAAAGACATACAAACACTGAATTGCCATATTACAATATTAATCACTTGAATATTACTTCATTCATCACTACACAAGTTAAAAACAAGAACATTTCCTGTCATCCTAATTAATAATATAAAGGCTAAAAAATACATAAAAATACATCCAACAAAAAATGCATGAAGAATATACCTAGCAGAAAAATATATAGTGTTATATCAAAAGACCATTCATTTCTCACACTGCTTACTAAAGCATAAAATAAAACTATTTAAAAATTCCCTATTCTTCAGAATCTAACAAAAAATACCTGGAGAATGTACCTAATTGAGAAATATGTGGTGTTATGTCAAA
Source organism: Protopterus annectens (assembly GCF_019279795.1). Lineage (NCBI taxonomy): Eukaryota > Metazoa > Chordata > Ceratodontiformes > Protopteridae > Protopterus > Protopterus annectens. The sequence goes on from NC_056737.1 coordinate 520,588,309, forward strand.
AAAACATTCATTTCTCACACTACTTACTGAAACATGAAATAGAACTACTTAAAAAGTTTCCGATTCTTCAGAATAGGTCTTATAGGGATTCTGTCATTGAGTCTTTTCCTCTGTCTGCTTTTAGCCTAATTATCCACCTAATTTCTGAGGTTTCAGTATAGTTGGATATATCTCCCCCTCTTTCATTTTCCTTTATTTCTTCTATTGCTAAGAATCTAAATGTGTGCTGTTGTCCCTCCTGACTAACATGTTTTGCCAGTGCATTAGTAAGGGTCCCTTTCCTGATGTTGTTTATATGTTCCCTTATTCTATACCTAAATTTTCTATTCGTTTTTCCCACATAATATGCAGAGCAGACATTGCATACTGCCAAATAGACTATATTCATTGAGTTGCAATCAGCTGACACTTGAAAGGACAATGCTCATCCTGTGTCAGGATGATGAAAATTGTTAGTAGTGTCTATATAACAACACTGATTACATGCTTTACAGGTACTGGTACCTCTTCTACTATAGTTCCTCATTATTGTTCCCCTTGGATAACATAGCATCCTCTTTAAAGTTTTTCTGTTTTTAAAAAGAAAATTAGGTTTATCACCTACTATATTCCTGAGTTCATGGTCTGATGCTAAAGTAGGCCAATGTTTCTTTATTACATCAGTTACTATGTGTGTGACAACCTTTCCTTAAATTCAGTGAGTTCACATTTAAAATCATCATCCTTGCAGTTAACCTTGATGTCCTTAAGGTTTGCCCCTTAACTACATTTCTAAAGATATGCTGAGGGTGCATACTTCCCTTGTGCAAAATTGCATTTCTATGGCAATCTTTTCTGTGTACTGTAGTTGAGAATTCACCCTCTGTATTGCACATTATCTTGACATCTAAAAAATCCAACTCATCATAAGAACTTTTGATGGAGAGTTTTAAAAAGTGAGTGCTTTGATTAATATATGTATGGAAGGTGGTTAACATATTTCTATCACCTTGCCATAACATAAAAAGGTCGTCTACAAAGTGCCTATAAAATCTTAATTGTGGCCAGTTGTCATTATTCAAAACATATTTATTCTCCCAATTGGCCATCACTATGTTAGCATAACTATTCACTGATGATGTGTCCATCGCCACCTCATCTTTCTGTAAGTATAACTGATGTTCAAATAACATAACATTATTGCTCAAAATCAATTCCATGAGATAGCAAATCAAGTCAATCTTTACATGCTTCTCACGACTTTCATTGATTAAATATTCCCTTAAATATTCAACCCCCTCTTTATTGGGAATTGAAGTAAAAAGTAAGTGGACATCCAAGGTTACTAGTAACACTCTATGGGTACCTTTCTCTAACTCCAAAAATCCAAAAAGGTCTTCTAGAAAATGTTGAGAGTCTCTCAGTATGTATTTATTTTTATTTACAATCTTCCTCAACTGCTTCTCCAGAAATATTGATATTGGTTGTGTGCTCCATCCATCCCCAGACACAATTGGTCTCATGGGAGGCTGTATTGAATTTTTATGGACTTTTGGTAGACCATGTATGCTTGGTGTTCTCGGGTGTTCCACTTTGAAATAATTATATAAATCTAATGTAATTTCATTATTCAAAAGGTTCTCATAGAGGATTTCATCCATTCTCCTCAGCATAACATTCAATGTTAAGTTGTCAATCTCGCCTTCATTCTTGCTTGATGGGTTCGGAGCCGATCCTCGGCTCCGACTCGGCACTTGCTTTAGCTCGAGAACTCCTTTTACCAGCTCGAGGCAGCCCCATATCCCATGATGCAAGGCAGTAAGTACCCAGATCTCGTTTGCCGCTTCGCTTGGGAGGTCTTCTCTTTACCAGCTCCTGGTAAGTAGTTCACATTTGTGATTTTCAAGCCCCTTTTTAGTCTAAAACTAATTTTTTGATAGTTTAAATTTATTTCTACCCTTTTCTGACAGAAATTCCCTGTCTCTTTTAATTTTTTGTTAGTCAATTTTCCCTATCCCATCCCCCCCCTGTTAGGGTGTGTGTGTTGGTGTTTTATAGAATACCTCTTGGTATTTTGTTTAATTTAATTTTGACTGGTGTGTCTGTGTGTTGTGTTTCGGCACCATGTCAAAGGAGAGGGTCTCAGGTTTTAAGAAGTGTGACTCGTGCTGTCAGAAGATGTCTCTGACAGACGGTCACACTTCTTTCCTGTATTGTCTGGGCCCTCTTCACCTGCAGGACTCCTGTGCTATTTGTCACTCCTTCAGCCAGAGAGTCCTGCAGGAGAGACGTAACAAGTTGATTCTTAGTGGCCTTCTTAAGCCGGAGGGCTCTCCGGCTAAGTCGGCTCCACCAAAATCAACAAAACCTGCCAAGGCCCAGGCTTCTGTATCTAAGCCTGCGGCCTTGGCTCCGACTCGTACTGAGTCGAGATCGGCTCCGGCTGGAGCCGATTCTGGCTTGACAAAGCTTTCGGCACCGATGGCTATCGGTGCCGAATCTGTATTGTCCGCCGATGTCGGCTCCGATGGGTTCCGACACCCATGTGGCACAGGCATCGGTGTCGGCTCCGATCGGCTCCGACACCGTTACTTTGGTGGCTGTATCGGCTCCGGCTGGAGCCGATACATCGAGTCGTTCTGTCGGCTCCGAGAAGTCGGCGCCGACAGGATCGATAGTATCGGCTCCGATGGCTCATTCCAGGAAGAGGTCGAGGTCTCCTTCCTTGGAGCCGATACTTTCGGCTCCGGCTTCACCTCTTCTATCGGAACGGAGCCATCGGAGCCGTTCTTCAAGGTCATCCAGGTTGTCAGATCATGACCTAGAGAGAGTGGTCAGTAGATTACTCAAGTCACAGGTACTGGCCCAAATGTTACACAGTCCGTCTCAGCAGACGACTGTTGGTCCACACCCCGTTACAGTTCCTCCTTCAACTCTACCCCAGAGCTTGGAGTTGGAGTCTTCGGGCATGGTTACTGCTACGGCTGGAGGACGGATACCCCCTTCTGTTCCTTCAGCCTCTACTCTTATCTCCTCTTCCTTAGAGGGATTCGGTGGTCAGGCTTCCATGGTCTCCTCCGAGGGGGTGAGTGGCATCGGACCCTTGTCCGAGCCCGCTCTTCCCCTTGGAGCCTCGGCCTTGGTGAGCTCGGCTCCGACATCTGCCTCGGAGACTTCCCTTTCGGTGGCCCCTGGAGTTCCTAGCTCTTCGGAGCGGGTTCTCTCGGACCTGCCTGGGAGGGGAGCATTCGAGGTGATGAAGAGTGTACTGGCCACTGGTATCAGTCAGCAGTCTGTTCCCGTAGCTCCTCCCTCTATAGTACCTGTTGACATCTCTGCCACTTCTCTTGCTACAGGACCCAGGGATCCTCCGCCTCAGGTTTCCCCATTGGGAATTTCCTCCTCTTCCGGGGATTCTCCTGCTGTTTGGGAGATCCTCCTAGGAAGAGGACTTGTAAGAGGAAGCATGTAGACTCCCGAGTCTGTCACTTGGATACTGACTTTGATGAGTCAGAGGGATCCCTAGATCCCCTCTGAGGATGTCTCCTTCTCAGACATCCCAGAACTTCTGAAACACAGCGCAAACTGGCCCACCAACAATCCCTCTGAGGATGAGTCAGTATACCTAGAGGCGTTTGGATCTCGGCCCTCCACCTCCTGGGTGTCTCCGCCTTTCGACCCCCTTATGCAGGTTATTGCACGAAAGGCGTGGGCAGCTCCTGACTCTGTAGAGCCAGTCCCTAGGAGGCCTTCTAAATTTATCACTGCCCCTAGTGACAAACAATTCCTTACCAAGGGTGTCCCGCTGATGCCATGGTGGTGGCTGCGGCCACCAAAAGGAACTTGCAGATCCTTCCGTGCCTGTCCATCCTCCTAATAAGGACTCTAGGACCATGGATAGGTACGGCAAGCGGATGTTTTCCTCAGCGACCTTTGCTATGCGTTCGCTGAATTATCTTTGTCACTTCACCAGACTCCAGAGAGATCCTGAAGGAGCTGGGAGAAGTAGTTCAGGATCCTACAGCTGCAGGGGCTCAAGAAAAGATTGCTTCGCAGCTAGGAACCCTCAATTCCATTGCTAACTCCTCCATGCGGCTAATATCTTATGCTGCGGATGGAGCGAGTAGAGCATGAGCACAGGTGTGGCTCTTAGGCGCCAAGCCTGGATGCGGCTATGTGATTTTCGCGGATCCCTTTAAGGCGTCCTTCACAAATTCTCCCTTTGATGGGTCAGCTTTGTTTGGCCCTCAGGTGAAGGAAACCTTGACCAGGTGTGAGCAGGACGGCAAGACTCTTTCTGCTGTTGGAGTCCGTTTTTCCACCCCTTCTAGGCCTTATCCCAAAGGACAGAAGGGTGGGAAGATGTGGTTCCGTAAATCCCAAGGAGTCACGCCGGATTCACGTGGTCAGTTTACCCCTAGAGGCAGAGGGGGTAACAACAACAGGCGCCGCTCTAGAGGCAGAGGGGGTCCGAAGAACCAGGGAAACAGGGAGCCTCTCTCTGATAAGCCCTTTCAGCATCCCTGAGGTGTTGCCCGGCTGTCCCTCCTTGGAGGCAGTCGGGGGAAGATTATCACTGTACCCAGAAGCCTGGCATTCCCTCACTCAAGACAGATGGGTACAGTCGATCATATCCAAGGGTTACATAATTCCTTTCGAGGAAAGTCCCTTCCCCTCAAGTTCCCTTCCAGATGTACCACCCGGTCTAAGGGAGATTGCAGAGTCAGAAATCACAAAACTACTGCAAAAAAGAGCCATTCAGCCAGTTACAATAGACCATTCAGAGCCGGAATCTACTCAAGGTTCTTTTGGTCCCCAAAAGGCGGGAGACTGGAGACCAATATTGGATCTCAGCAGACTCAACAAGTCTGTCAGGAAGACAAGATTCCGAATGGTCACTCTTCAGTCAATTCTGCCCTTCTTACAGAAGGACAACTGGATGTGCTCAATAGATCTTCAGGATGCGTACTATCACATCAAAATTCACAGACGCTCCAGGAGATTTCTCCGCTTTCGGCTGGGGTCCAGTCACTTCCAGTTCAGAGCCCTGCCCTTTGGTCTCACTACAGCCCCCAGAGTGTTCATCAAATGCATGGCAGTGGTCACGGCTCACCTGAGACATCAAGGATTCCAGGTGTTTCCGTATCTCGACGACTGGCTCCTGTCAGCCACCACCAGGCATCAGCTTATACAAGCCAGGGATTACACAATAGACCTTTGTTCTCATTTAGGCATCTCAATCAACTTGAAAAGTCATCCTTATCGCCCTGCCAGTCTATTACCTTCATAGGCAAACTTAAACACTGTTCGGATGTCAGCTACCCTTACAGAACAAAGAGTTTCAGACATTCAGACTCATGTCAGGATCATTCTGGCCAGCAAGAAAGTACAGGCCAGAATGGTTCTAAAGGTATTGGGTCTCATGGCTGCGGCCATTACTCTTCTTCCCCTGGCTCGATTCTACATGCGCCTCCTTCAGTGGATGCTGTTCACACAGTGGTCATACCAGCAACTCCCAATGCGTCACCAGATTCTGGTGACACAGACATGCAAACAGCATCTTGCTTGGTGGATCACATCGTCTCAGGTTCACCAAGGCAGGTGCTTTGTACCCCCGTCCCCGATAGCCACTGTCACCACGGATGCCTCCCTGATCGGGTGGGGGGGTCATTATCAGGGCAGGATGGTTCATGGGACGTGGCAACCGTTCGAGTACCATCTGCACATAAATGTCCTGGAGATGAGAGCAGTGCTTTTAACGTTGCAAGCCCTCAACGACTTTCTTCCCGTAGGGACAATTGCAGTCCACACAGACAACATGTCTGTAGTGTGGTATATCAACAAACAGGGCGGAACCAAGTCCTACCCCTTGTGTCGAGAAGCACTCAGACTTTGGCAATGGGCTATCTCCTCTCATCGGTTTCTGGTAGCAACGCATATCCCTGGGAAAACCAACATCATAGCGGACAGATTGAGCAGAGCTATCCTCATGCCTCACGAGTGGTCTCTCAAACAATCTATAGCGGAAGAGATTTTTCTGGAATGGGGTCGTCCATGTTGCGATCTTTTTGCTACTCCCCAAAACAGCAAATGTCCAGACTTCTTCAGCCTCTTCCCTCTATCAGGCCATCCCCCCAGAGACGCTCTGACCCAGGATTGGCCCCAGGGACTTCTTTATGCCTTCCCTCCATTTCCTCTGATCCCTCAGGTGATCCAGAAAGCTACCGTTTGAGAGCCAAATTGATTCTCATTGCCCTTACTGGCCTCGACAAGTTTGGTTCCCGTTCCTCCATCATCACCTTTTGGTGCAGCCGTGGCATCTGGACCCAGTGCCAGATCTACTGATTCTCCAATCCGGTCAGCTGCACCGGTCAATCCCTTCTCTCAACCTCACAGCATGGTTGCTCCACTTCCTTCCTTAGCCAGGCTTCCTTTGATCTCTAACCCAGTTAGAGACATCATAGTAGCTTCACTAAAATCCTCTACCAGGAGGATTTACACAAGCAAATGGAAGCGTTTCTCTTATTGGGCTAAGGCCCAAAATATTGATCCTTTTACTGCCCCTGTTCAGGCAGTTTTGGACTTCTTAGCAGAGATTTTTCATGCAGGCTCCTCTTCTTCCACAGTCAGAGTTCAATTGGCTGCTATTTCAAATTTTCATGTCGGGATAGCAGATCATAATATTATGTCCCATAGGCTCTGCAGGGCCTTCTTGAAAGGAATTTTCCTACTAAAGCCTCCAATCAGGAATCCTCCTCCTCAGTGGGATCTAAATTTAGTGCTGACATCCTTGATTCTTCCCCGATATATGCCAGCTGTTTCTTGTTCCCTGAAATATCTTTCTTGGAAAACTTTATTCCTAGTGGCTATTACATCTGCCAGGAGGGTGTCTGAACTTCATGCTCTTTCGGTTCGACCCCCCTATTTGATTTTTCACAAAGACAGAGTATCTTTGAGGACTAATCCATCCTTTTTACCTAAAGTCGCTTCAAAAAACAATCTGAATCAATCCATTGATCTCCCTGTATTTTTTCCTAACTATTCAGATAGAGCTGAACAAAAGCTACATTATCTTGACGTCCACCGTCAACTTAGATATTATTTGGATAGAACAAAAAAATTTAGAAAATCTGATCAACTTTTGTTTCCTATGCGGATAATAAAAAGGCCTTCCTGTTTCTAAAGTGACTTTGTCCAGATGGCTTTCTTGGTCATCACTGAAATTTATACACTCAGGGGAAAACAGCTGTGCTCAAAACCTAAAGCACATTCAACTAGGAGTTTAGCTACTTCTACAGCCTTTCAAGCTAGACTTCCTTTGGACACTATTTGTGCGGCCACTTGGGCCACTCCTCACACTTTTGTTTCCCATTACAAATTGGATTTGGCCTCCAGGGACAGAGCCAGTTTTGGCTCTACAGTCCTCAAGAGTTTGTTCCATTGAGCCACCCAGGATAGAGGTGCTAGGGACGCGGTCCCATCAAGCAAGAATGAAGGCGAGATTGACAACTTAACATTAAGAAGTTATGTACCTACCATAACGTTCCATGTTAGTTGTCTTCTCTCGCCTTCTTTCTTGCGACCCTCCCTCCTTCCCCCTGGCCTGGACAGACCTTGTATAAGAAATTATTATACTAAGGACCATTCAGACCTGGTCCTTTTTCCATCTGTAAGTTTCTTCTTCCTTTGGGAAGTATATTTTGCTTGGTGTTATTGCCCTTTGTCAACAAACGAGATCTGGGTACTTACTGCCTTGCATCATGGGATATGGGGCTGCCTCGAGCTGGTAAAAGGAGTTCTCGAGCTAAAGCAAGTGCCGAGTCGGAGCCGAGGATCGGCTCCGAACCCATCAAGCAAGAAAGAAGGCGAGAGAAGACAACTAACATGGAACGTTATGGTAGGTACATAACTTCTTATTATGCTCATATTTATTTCAGAATATATATTAGCATCACCCAGCATTTCATACATCCTACTATGGGTAGTAGTTCTTATCCATTACTACTACCAAACCCCCCTTATCAGCTTGTTTGATAATTATTTCATCATCCATCTGTAGTGCCTTCAAAGCCTCATATTCACTATAACTCAAATTAAAATTCTTACCTCCATTATGTTGTTTTTCAAATGCTTCAAATAAATCATTTTCACAAAGCTGTAAAAAAAACATCCACCACCGGGTTACTGGGAGGTATAAACGTACTGGACTTCCTAAAAAACATTTCTTTACTACCATGCTGGTCCTTGAACAACAATTTCAGCAATACATTCCTACCAAATATTTTCAAGTCAATAACTGTGTCTGTTATATCCGCATTCTGTGTGGGAATAAATGATAGTCCCTTGTTAAGGACACTGAATTCATGCTCAGTGAGTTTCCTTTGCGATATATTCCACACTAAGGGGAATTAATCTCCCATCTCCTTTTCGCCCGCTGATATCGTGGCGATATGTGTTCTTTCCTCTTGGTTCGACCTCTGCTGTATGAACGATCCCATTCCTCCATCTGATTCAACAACCTTTTTCTGATTAGAAATACTTGAAAATCCAATTCTGGATTTGGCGTTGTTACCACATTCTGTGCAGGTGCTCCCTCCTATGTGGACGGCACAGTCTTTTCAAATAGTTTGTTTAAGTTTCACGTGATGTTCGTAGATACCGTTTTAGTAAGGTCTGATGCCAAAGGTGCAGAAGCATTTTTGCATACTTCTGGTTGCTCATTTAAAGGCACAGTATCTTTTAAAATGCTATTCTTATTTAATACTGTATTAGACTGAACAGTTCGTTTATCTGTGTTCATGCCCCGATTTTACATACATGTCTTGGGCCAAACAAATATTTGATTTTCCTTAAAGTCTAGTTTGTCCCTCTCCAACTTGTTCTATTTCTGGCGCAGTAATTTATCGAAAATGGATACCGATTCTATAAGCATATCCAGTTTCTTCTCTACCAACTTCTGCGGAAACTTTAAAAATAAAGATTTCTGCTCTTCATTTAGTGTTATTTGTAATGTTCTCTCCTCTTTGTCAGAGAACTCAATAAGTAGACTTATATAATTAGAACTGGTCTCCAAATTCAGTTGCTGCCATCTGGACAATAATTCAGGGCATCTTTAAAATTCTTAAGCCTCTTGGAATAACACGGTTCCTTAAACAGGCTTCCATATGATGTCTTTGTGCTTGCAACTTCTTAATCTTAAACAGAATGTCTTCCACTTTGTGTATGTTCATAATGAAAGTAGTATAGTCTATTTCATCCCTCTCATTTTCTAAATCCTTATTCAAGGACATAGATGTGACTATACTACTTTCATTAAGAACATACACAAAGTGGAAGACATTCTGTTTAAGATTAAGAAGTTGCAGGCACAAAGACATCATATGGAAGCCTGTTTAAGGAACCGTGTTATTCCAAGAGGCTTAAGAATTTTAAAGATGCCCAATCAAGGGGAACGTTGCCCTGAATTATTGTCCAGATGGCAGCAACTGAATTTGGAGACCAGTTTTAATTATATACGTCTACTTATTGAGTTCTCTGAGAAAGAGGAGAGAACATTACAAATAACACTAAATGAAGAGCAGAAATCTTTATTTTTAAAGTTTCCGCAGAAGTTGGTAGAGAAGAAACTGGATATGCTTATAGAATCACTATCCATTTTCGATAACAAATTACTTACTGCGCCAGAAATGGAACAAGTTGGAGAGGGACAAACGAGACTTTAAGGAAAATCAAATATTTGTTTGGCCCAATACATATATGGAAAATCGGGGCATGAACACAGATAAACAAACTGTTCAGTCTAATACAGTATTAAATGAGAATAGCATTTTAAAAGAGACTGTGCCTTTAAATGAGCAACCAGTAGTACGCAAAAAAGCTTCTGCACCTTTGGCATCAGAGGTTACTAAAACGGTATCTACGAACATCACACGATACTTAAACAAAGCATTTGAAAAGACTGTGCCGTCCACATCAGAGGGAGCACCTGTACAGAATGTGGTAACAACGCCAAATCCAGAATTGGATTTTCAAGTATTTCCAATCAGAAAAAGGTCGTTGAATCGGATGGAGGAACGGGATCGTTCATACAGCAGAGGTCGAACCAAGAGGAAAGAACACATATCGCCAGGATATCAGCGGGCGAAAAGGAGATGGGAGATGAATTCCCCTTAGTGTGGAATATATTGCAAAGGGAACTCACTGAGCATGAATTCAGTGTCCTTAACAAGGGACTATCATTTATCCCCACACAGAATGCGGATATAACAGACACAATTATTGACTTGAAAATATTTGGTAGGAATGTATTGCTGAAATTGTTGTTCAAGGACCAGTATGGTAGTAAAGAAATGTTTTTTAGGAAGCCCAGTATGTTTATACCTCCCAGCAACCCGGTGGTGGATGTTTTTTTACAGCTTTGTGAAAATGATTTATTTGAAGCGTTTGAAAAACAACATAATGGAGGTAAGAATTTTAATTTGAGTTATAGTGAGTATGAGGCTTTGAAGGCACTACAGATGGATGATGAAATAATTATCTAACAAGCTGATAAGGGGGGTTTGGTAGTAGTAATGGATAAGAACTACTACTATAGTAGGATGTATGAAATGCTGGGTGATGCTAATATATATTCTGAAATAAATATGAGCATAATGAATGTTATGCTGAGGAGAATGGATGAAATCCTCTATGAGAACCTTTTGAAAAATGAAATTACATATTAGATTTATATAATTATTTCAAAGTGGAACACCCGAGAACACCTAGCATACATGGTCAACCAAAAGTCCATAAAAATTCAATAGAGCCTCCCATGAGACCAGTTGTGTCTGGGGATGGATGGAGCACACAACCAATATCGATATTTGTGGAGAAGCAGTTGAGGCAGATTGTAAATAAAAATAAATACATATTGAGAGACTCTCAACATTTTCTAGAAGACTTTTTTGGAGTTAGAGAAAGGTACCCATAGAATGTTACTAGTAACCTTGGATGTCCACTCACTTTTTACTTCAATTCCCAACAAAGAGGGGGTTGAATATTTAAGGGAATATGTAATCAATGAAAGTGGTGAGAAGCATGTAAAGATTGACTTGATTTGCCATCTCATGGAATTGATTTTGAGCAATAATGTTATGTTATTTGAACATCAGTTATACTTGCAAAAAGATGGGGTGACGATGGGCACACCATCAGCGAATAGTTATGCCAACATAGTGATGGCCAATTGGGAGAATAAATATGTTTTGAATAATGACAACTGGCCACAATTGAGATTTTATAGGCGCTTTGTAGACGACCATTTTATGTTATTGCAAGGTGATAGAAATATGTTAACCTCCTTCCATACATATATTGATCAAAGCTCTCACTTTTTAAAATTCTCCATCAAAAGTTCTTATGATGAGTTGGATTTTTTAGATGTCAAGATAATGTGCAATACAGAGGGTGAATTCTCAACTAGAGTACATAGAAAAGATTGCCATAGAAATGCAATTTTGCACAAGGGAAGTATGCACCCCCAGCATATCTTTAGAAATGTGGTTAAGGGGCAAACCTTAACGGCATCAAGGTTAACTGCCAAGGATGATGATTTTAAATGTGAACTCACTGAATTTAAGGAAAGGTTGTCAAGGAGGGGCTATAATGACTCACATACGGAAGGAATATTAGAAGGGGCTGGTGAATGAAGAAAGAATGTAGGTAAACCCTATTTTTCATCTAGAACGACTTTAGATAGAACAGTTTCATTGAAAAGTAAGGTGAACACAGGGGTAAGTGTACCAACATACTAAACTAGAAATACACACATAGTAACTGATGTAATAAGGAAACATTGAACTATTTTAGCATCAGACCATGAACTCAGGAATATAGTAGGTGATAAACCGCATTTTCTTTTTAAGAACAGAAAAACTTTAAAGAGGATGCTATGTTATCCAAGGGGAACAATAATGAGGAACAATAGTAGAAGAGGTACCAGTACCTGTAAAGCATGTAATCAGTGTTGTTATATAGACACTACTAACAATTTTCATCACCCTGACACAGGACGAACATTGTCCTTTCAAGTGTCAGCTGATTGCAACTCAATATAGTTTATTTGGCAGTATGCAATGTCTGCTCTGCATATTATGTGGGAAAAACGAATAGAAAATTTAGGTATAGATTAAGGGAACATATAAACAACATCAGGAAAGTGACCCTTACTAATGCTCTGGCGAAACATGTTAGTCAGGAGGGACAACAGCACACATTTAGATTCTTAGCAATAGAAGAAATAAAGGAAAATGAAAGAGGGGGAGATATATCCAACTATACTGAAACCTCAGAAATTAGGTGGATAATTATGCTAAAAGCAGACAGAGGAAAAGGACTCAATGACAAAATCCCTATAAGACCTATTCTGAAGACTAGGAAACTTTTTAAGTACTTCTATTTCATGTTTCAGTAAGTAGTGTGAGAAATGAATGTTTTTTTTTTTACATAACATCACATATTTCTCTGTTAGGTACATTCTCCATGTATTTTTTGTTAGATTCTGAAAATTAGTTTTATTTTATGCTTTAGTAAGCAGTGTGAGAAAGGAATGGTATTTTGATATAACACTATATATTTTTCTGCTATGTTTATTCTTCCTGTATTTTTTGTTAGATGTATTTTTATGTATTTGTTTAGCCTTTATATTATTAATTAGGATGACAGGAAATTTTCTTGTTTTTAACTTGTGTAGTGATGAATGAAGTAACATTCAAGTGATTTTACTCATAGAATATTGTAATATGGCAATTCAGTGTTTGTATGTCTTTAAGAAAGTCAAATGCATTGAAGCTTGTTATTGGTCTATTTGAATTAATTGGAGAGTATATATATATATATATATATATATATATATATATATATATATATATGTTTTGTGAAATACTGTTCTCTGTTATGGTCTGAAGAAGTGGTGGTGACACCATGAAAGCGCTTACCTCATGAATAAAAGATATTCCAGCTTTTAAACAGTACTGAAGTCGTGACTTCCTACAACATTGTTGTTTAAAAGCTATCCACCACAAAAGTTTGCATTGCTTTCTATCAGAAGCCATTGTGGTTTCAATGATTTTGGGAATGGAAACTCCCCTTGCTGCAGATGTGGTCAAGAAAAACACAGGATGTAATGCAATCCTATCTCACCTACATTCATAACTGATGGGCTCGGAGCCGAGAATTGGCTCCGACTCGGCCGATACACTAGCACGAAGTCTCTCATTGGCTGGGCCAACCCCTTATCCCAGGATGCACCACGCCCAAACCCCCAGATCTCGTTTGCCACTCCTAGAGTAACGACATGGTCTCGACTTGGTTCTATTTTGGCCTTTTGGTCGCTTTTTTGCAGTTAGCTTAAATTTTTATACTCAAACAGCTATTTTAATAGCTATCTTGTTGTCAATACCCTTGTGGTTGACTGTGTTTGTTTTTTGTATTTTTGTGGTAATTCCTTCTCTTTGGCGGGCTAGGCCCATTTAAGTTAGAGGGCCTTTGCCCTATTTCTTGTCGACGAGCGTTTAAGTTAGAGCTCTTCCCTCCCTTCCCTCCTTGTGTGTTGAGTGTATTTAGAGTGTTTAGTATGTCTGGCAAAGAAAAGGAACATAAGCCATTGGGCTTTAAAAAATGTTCAAAATGCAGTTACAAGATGTCGTTGACAGATGGCCACGCCATCTGTGTTTATTGTCTAGGGGCTAAACACTTGCAAGAATCTTGCAGTGTTTGCCATGCTTTCTCCTCTCGTGTCCTACATGAGAGAAATAATAAGCTTATCCTGAAGGGTTTGATCAAGCCAGCCTTCGAGGAAGCTTTGTCTTCTTCTCCCACCTCAAAATCAAAGAAAAAGAAGTCTTCGGTTCCGACAAGTCCTTCGGAGCCGCCTACAAAAAGAGCTAAATCTCTGTCCCCTTCCTCTGCTCCACTGGTCTCGGAGCCGCAGGATAGAGGATCTAAATCCGGGTCTCCTTCCTCGGCTCCACTGGTCTTGGAGTCTCGGGATGAGAGATCAGGTACTCTGTCCCCTTCCTCGGCTCCACTGATCTCGGAGCCGCAGGATAGAGGATCTAAATCTGTGTCTCCTTCCTCGGCTCCATTGGTCTCGGAGCCGCAGGAGAGTGTTTCTGCTCTGGGGTCGGTTTCGTCGGCTCCTGAACCGTCGGCGCTGAAAGGGGTCTCGGTTCTGGTCGAGTCTGCTTCGGCTCCGATCCTTTTGGAGCCGATTCAGAGCCGGCCTCCTAGCTTTGTCTCGGAGCCGATAGAAAAAGCTTCTCAGCCCCTTTCTTTTTCCTCCAGGTCCTCCAGGCTTTCAGATTCGGATTTAGATAGGGTGGTCCAGAGGCTCCTCCATTCACCTGTCTTATCCAAATTATTTTCGGCTCTGGCCCAGTCGGCCCTGGAGCCAGCCCTTTTGATACCGTTTCTTCCTCCTCCGACAACCTTGGTGTCGTCGGAGCCGGAGTTCGTAGAGTCGGGTGAAGTCCTTGAGTTGTTCCGAGACCCACTGCTAGTCTGTCGGCACCGACTTCAGCTCCAACCCTTTCTGTGCCTTACAGAGGTTTCGGTTCTCGGGTGTCCTCAGCCTGGCCCAAGGGGGATTCGTCGGGGCTTCTGGTTTCGGCCCCAAGTCTCCCACTTGGTGCCTCGGCTAGGGGAACCCCGACCCCGGTCATGGTCTCTGAGACGAGCCTCTCTTCAGATTCTGGTGGACCCGCCTTCGAGGCTATGAGGAGCGCGCTGGCCAAGTCTCTGGTGACTTCACCTGAATCTGCGACTCCTTCCCTAGACACAGTGACTAGAGCTTCTGGTGCCCCCCTGTCTTCGGACAGTGCGGCTCCTAGGCCTGAGGATTCCTCCTTGTGTGGTCCCCTGTTTTCCGAGGGGCCTTCAGAATCCGTGCCTGAAGAGCCCCCCAGGAAAAAGTTGTGCAAGAGGAAGCACATAGACTCCCCAGATGAGTCTGTCACCTCAGACACCGACCTTGATGATGCAGAAGGGTCCCCTAAGTCGTCCTCTGACGATGTCTCGTTTTCCGATATCCTGTAGATCTTGAGACAGAGGAGCGACTGGCCATCCAAAACCCCTTCCGCGGAGGAGTCGGTCTTCCTCAAGGCCTTTGGAGCCCAACCTTCCACCTCCTGGGTGTCTCTACCCTTCGATGAGTTACTGGACCTTATTTGTCGAAGGGTGTGGGAACACCCTGATTCCGTGGAGCCAGTTCCTTCTCGCCCCAACAAGTTTTTATCCGCACCCCCTGTCAAGGAGTTTTTAACCAAGGAAGTTCCGGTTGATGCTGTGGTGGTGGCGTCTGCCATCCAGCAGGATGTGGCAGAGGCATCTACTTCTATCCATCCTCCTAACAAGGAGTCCAGGAGCATGGATAGGTACGGGAAGTGTACCCTGACTTCAGCAACCTTTACTCTGCGGTCACTGAATTATTTATGTCACTTTACGAGGCTCCAAAGGGATCTCATAAAGGAGTTGGAAGGTACCCTGTCAGGTAACATGCCTGAGGCGTTGATGCAGTCTGTCAACGCCCAGCTGTCTACCCTTTCGTCGATTGTTAACTCGTCCATGAGGCTCATATCGTATGCAGCCGAAGGGGCGGGTAGGGCAGCGAGTTCGGGCGAAGCCCTCAGGAGGCAAGCCTGGATGCGCTTGTGTCACTTTTCGGAGGCATTCAAGCCTTCCTTCACCAACGCTCCATTCGATGGGTCCTCTTTCTTTGGACCCAAGGTGAAAGACACACTCACTAGATGTGAGCAGGAGGGTAAGACTTTGTCTGCCGTTGGGGCCTGTTTTTCGCTTCCCTCTAGACCTTATCCCAAGGCTCAGAGGGAAGGAAAGATGTGGTGCAGAAAGTCCCAAAAGTCTTTCCCTGCCCATCAGAGTGACCCCCCCCTTCCAGAGGCAGAGGGGGGGAATTATTCTGGAAGACGTCGCCCTAGAGGCGGCGGAGGCCCCCGCAACTCAGGAGACCGTGAATCCTGTCGTGGTTCCTCCTTCCAGCGTCCCTGAGGGACTGCCCAACTGTGCGTCTCCGGAGCCAGTCGGGGGTCGATTCTCAGAGCATCCAAGGGCTTGGGGTTCCATCACTCAGTTTCAGTGGGTGCTTCGTATCATCGCCGGAGGTTACACCATCCCCTTTATCCATCCCCCTCCACCGTCAAGGAAAATCCCAGACATGCCACCCAGTCAACGGGATCAAGCAGCCATAGAGGTCGTAAAGCTGCTCGGAAAGGGAGTCATCCAGCCAGTCCCCGCAGACCAGACCAGATTAGGAACTTACTCAAGGTTATTTTTGGTGCCGAAAAGAACAGGGGACTTGAGACCCATTCTGAATCTCAGCCGCCTAAACCGCTTTGTAAAGAAGTCCCAGTTCCGGATGGTCACATTGCAATCCATTTTCCCATTGCTGGAAAAAGGAGTATGGATGTACTCCATCGATCTCAAGCATGCCTATTATCACATCAAGATAAACAGAGTGTCCAGGATACATTTGCGCTTCCGCCTAGGAGCCAGTCACTTCCAGTTCCGGGCCCTGCCCTTTGGTCTCACCACAGCCCCCAGGGTGTTTACCAAATGTCTGGCAGTGGTGACGGCTCACCTGAGACGTCTGGGATTCCAGGTGTGTCCGTATCTAGACGACTGGCTCCTCACCGCCCCCTCCAGGCATCTTCTTACTCTAGCCATGAGTGCTACCATCGAGTTAGGACATCTATTAGGAATTACATTCAACTGGGAAAAGTCTGTATTGCTGCCATCACAGCGTGTTGCCTTTATAGGCGCAGAGCTAGACTCTGTAGAGATGCGAGCATTTCTTACAACAGAGAGGATAAAGATACTTCAGGACCAAGTCCTAGCCTTATTGCCCCGACAGAAAGCCCCAGCCAGGATGGTCCTTCAGCTTTTGGGATCGATGGCGGCCTCCATTCTTCTGGTCCCTCTGGCAAGATTGCACATGCGAATTCTTCAATGGCTCCTGTCAACCCAGTGGTCATACCAAGAACTGCCATTGTCCTACCCGATTCTCATCACGGAAACGTGCCGGCAAGATCTTCGTTGGTGGCTCCTCTCCTCAAACCTGAACCAGGGGAGATTCTTCTGCCCCCCCCCCCATTGCCACAGTGACCATGGACGCCTCCCAAATAGGGTGGAGGGGCATTATCTGGGCAGGACGGTTCAAGGCACGTGGCAAGATCACGAGACTCCCTTGCATATATCAATGTTCTGGAAATGAGGGCAGTGCTTCTAGCATTGCAGGCACTTCACAGCTCTCTTCCCAAGGGTACCATCACAATCTTCTCAGACAATATGGCGAATTTATGGTACCTGAACAAGCAGGAGGAACCAGGTCTTATCCTCTTTGCAGAGAAGCCATGAGAGTGTGGAATTGGGCGATCGCTTCCCAGAGATTTCTAGTGGCAACGCACATTCCGGGGAAGTCCAATGTGATAGCAGACAGGCTGAGCAGAGTTATTCTGATGCCTCACGAGTGGTCCCTGAACGACCAAGTAGCGGCTCGGATCTTCTCCAATTGGGGGTTTCCCTGCTGCGACCTTTTTGCCAGCCCCTGGAATGTGAAGTGCAGCAATTTCTTCTCCCTGATTCCCCCCAGGGGGAGTCAACCAGGGACACTCTAGTCCACAATTGGCCCTCCGGTCTGCTCTACGCCTTCCCTCCGGTCCCTGTACTGCCAAAGGTGATTCAGAAGGCGATCTGCTTGGGAAGCAGCATGATTTTGATCGCACCACACTGGCCTCGCCAAGTTTGGTTTCCCTTCCTCCGGAAGTATGCAGTGGAGGGTCCTTGGATTCTGGACCCAGTTCCAGACCTCCTGACTCTTCAGTCGGGTCAGGCCCATCCATCACTGTGAACTCTCAAGCTAGCGGCTTGGTTGCTCCACTTCCAACCTTAGTGAGACAGCATATCCTTTCACCTGAGATGG
Source organism: Protopterus annectens (assembly GCF_019279795.1). NCBI lineage: Eukaryota > Metazoa > Chordata > Ceratodontiformes > Protopteridae > Protopterus > Protopterus annectens. The sequence continues at coordinate 520,606,265 of NC_056737.1, forward strand.
TCTGGATTCTGTCTTCTTCCCACAGAGCTTCCACTAAGGAGATATATTCTAATAAATGGAAAAGGTTTGCCATTTGGGCCCAGCGGCACAACCTTGACCCACTGACAGCCCCAGTGTCAGCCGTATTAGATTTTTTGGCAACTCTTTTTAGACAGGGTTCCGCTGCCTCCACGCTTAAAGTCCAATTGGCAGCGATTTTTAATTATCATGTTGCCTTTGAGCCTTCACTCATGAGTCATAAGTTATGTAAGGCCTTTCTCAAGGGAGCTTGGTTGCTTCGCCCCCTGGTGTCGCAACCTGTTTTGCCATGGGATTTGAATGTGGTTGTAGGAACCTTGACGTCTCGTCCCTTCGAGCCAGCTGCCACTTGTGAGCAAAAATTCTTATCTTGGAAGACTGCCTTCTTGGTAGCTATTACTTCAGCCAGAAGGGTTTCGGACCTTTAAGCCCTTTCTGTCAAGCCTCCTTATCTGATCTTTCATAAGGATAGAGTATCTCTAAGACTAAATCCGTCATTTCTTCCTAAAGTTTCTTCTGCTCTTTGTCTGCAACAATCTATAGAGCTACCAGTTTTCTTTCCAAAATTTTCCAACAAGGCAGAATACAGACTTCATCAGTTGGATGTGAATATAGACAACTGAGGTTTTACTTAGATAGGACACAGCAGCAGAGGAAATCAGACCAGTTGTCTGTGGCCTTTGCGGATAACAGGATTGGCAAAGCAGTAACTAAGACCACTATCGCTAGGTGGATTAGGGATTGTGTTTCATTTATTTATGCATCAACAGGAAGGGACCTTCCATTTCCAGTTAGAGCACATTCTACTAGGGCTATGGCAACTTCAGTGGCCTTCCACGCCAGACTGTCTGTGGATGAGATATGTGCAGCGGCCACTTGGGCTTCTCCACATACATTTATTTCTCATTACAAACTGGACGTGGCGTCTAGGGGTCGGGCGTCCTTTGGTTCCACAGTACTCAGGGTTCCACAGTACTCAGGAGTGTTTTCCAGTGAGCCTCCCAGGATCTAGGTGCTAGGGACGCTGTCCCATCAGTTATGAATGTAGGCGAGATAGGATCGCATTCCATCTTTTAGTTATGTACTTACCATAACAATAGTTGTATGTGATCCATCTCACCTACATTCTTACGTACCCGCCCTCCTTCCCCCTACCTGTTGGATCTGGAGGAAACGCTGTTGTGCAGTCGGATTGGTACATGTGGATGAGTTGTTGTGGGGCAAACAAGATCTTGGGGTTTGGGCGTGGTGCATCCTGGGATGAGGGGTTGGCCCAGCCAATGAGAGACTTCGTGCTAGTGTATCTGCCGAGTCGGAGCCGATTCTTGGCTCCGAGCCCATCAGTTATGAATGTAGGTGAGATGGATCACATACATCTATCGTTAAGGTAAGTACAAAACTAAAAGTTCTGCAATCTTTCCTGCAGGATTCCGCTGCAGAACCCCTGAGATCTTGCCCAGCTTTTCCACTCTAGAGGTATTTGAGGAGGATGGTCATGTCTCCTTCCACTTTCTGGCATGACAGACCATTATGCAGGTTAAGTGGATAAGAAAAGTCATACCCAGACATTGCCTTTCTTTTTCTATCCTTTCAACTTCCACAGTCCCTTCTCCTTCTAGATGTCACACCTTGTCAGAAGTGTGTGGTCAAAGAGAGGATATAAACCATGTTGTAAAAAAGAGCAGTCCAGAAGATACCACCAGATCAGAAGGGTCTATATAGTATTCAAAGTTATTTTTGCTTCCTGAGAAGGAAAAGGATCTTAGACCAATCTTGGACCGCAGTATTCTTAATTATTTTAATTGAGAGACATAGTTCCAGATGGTCTTGTTGCTTTCCATTCTCCAATTCCGTCAAAGGAGGAGAACTGGATGTGCTCCTTAGACCTCCAGGATGCCTATCTGCACATCAGAATAACAAGGGAATCCAGAAGGTTTTTAGGTTTTGGGACAGTGAGTCTGTTATTTTCATTTTTCAAAATCACAAAACAAGTCTGATCTGCACATCAACATCTTGAAGATGAGAGTGGTTCTATGCATATTGCAGGCATTCCAGGAGTGTCTTCCAGAGGTGTGATTGCCATCCAGTTGGACTGCATGTCTGTGTTATGGGTATATCAACAGACAGGAACAAATTCACATTGCCATTGATAAGAGACCATAAGCCTATAGGCATGGATAATCTTGTCTCATCACTTTTTGATAGTCCACATATCGAGACAGTTCTCTGAAGGACTGACTTGGACATTGATTACAGAAATTGCACGAGCCAATTCTAAGTCTGTCCGTGTAGAAGTGGCTGTTATGCCATTGAGACGTGCCTTGCTGCATCCACTTTGCATCTTTGTCCAGTGCTAAGTGCAGCAGCTTTTTCACCCTTGTCCCTGCACAGGGTTAAACATCCACTTATGCTGTAGCTGAAGAATGGTCCCTGAATTTTTAGATTGCTTCTGAGCTTCTCAAAGAAAGACATCCAGAGCGAGACCAGAGACACTCTTATGGTTGTTTTGACCTCAATAGATTTGGTTCCCTCTAATGTGGTCCTGTCTGTTTGAGACGTTTCTCTTCTTGAGACTATTCAAGAGTCTTTTAACACACCCACCTGGCAAGCCTGACTTGTACCTTGTCTCCCGTCATGTGGATGCATCCTTTTCCAGTTACTTTGATGACCAGAAACCCTTCTTGTCCACCGAGTGTTCCAAATCTTGAAAATCTTGACTTTTGCCCAGAAACCTTCTAACTAGACTAACATACAAAGTGGACAAGGTTTTCTTTATGAACATCTTATTAAGGGGCTGTATCCTTTTTGATCCATTTCCAGCAGTCTTAGAATATTCATCATGGTATTTGACAAAGGACTTAGTTTCTCTTCTGTTAAGGTACATCTGGCAGTAATTTCTTACTTTCACCAGGGATTTAATCAGGCAACATTAGCTTCATTGAAATCCAGTAAGGTCATTTTGAGAGGTATCTTTCCCTTAAGACACTTATAAAAGAACCATTTCCTCCATGGGATCTTAATTGTATGTTAGATCAATTCACATTACCATCTTTTGAGTAAGCTTGTAGAGCAGAGTTAAGCTTTTTCACATGAAAAATGCTCTTTTGGCAGCAGTCACGTCAGATGGGTGAATTTCAGAATTGCGAGACTTGTACTCTGAACCTCTGTGACTTGTTTTGCATAAACACATTGTCATTATGGGTATCCTCTCTTAATAGGTTCATAGGTTGGTACTAGGCTATCAGCCCTAGGGCCTATACAAGCCTAGCCATAACAATTCCCTGGCTATTTCTTCCCACATTATTTACTTTCCTGGACCCCTATCTAGCAGGGCGACTGACGTGATCCCTGGGGTGAATTTCCTTTCTCCTTAAGCCTTCAAACAGTAATTTAATTTATATGTATTTCCCCAGTATTCTAACCATGGGGAGTATATGTTGCATTGTTCTATATGTTCATCACCTACTATGATTTTATTTGGAGAGAACTAAAGACATTAGAAAATATTAACCTTTTATATCCTGTGCAGTCAGCAAAGCAGGTAAGAATATCTCTCAAGTCACACTTTCTTTGTGACTGCCTGAATGTATTATGTTTTGCCATAAAAGGTATAATACAATGATCTGATGTTAATCTTCTTCCCATTCATCACCGATGGCTTTGGTTTCTAGCCCCTCGTAACCGTGTCGGCCTAATACCAAGCTGGCATGCACCAAAAACTCTCGAGCTAAGCTGCTACCCACAATACCCTTCTCCCAGTTACCTCAGATTTCGTTTGCCACGTAGCCATATAGCAGTGTTTCACCGAGTTCTCAAGCCAAGTGTTATTTTTTTCTTGATACTTGTGTATTTTTGGATATTTTTCTCTTATATTTCACTCTTACTGTTATTATATCCTCCTAATTAGCTCTACCCATTGGGTAATTCTTTTACCATCATTGGTACACCCTCTCCTTACACTTGTGGCATCACTTGATACCATGGTTGGTATCTTCTTTCCCTTTCTTTTTCCTTTTCTTACCTTTTTTAGATGTTTAGTAGTTTTAATTTTTTTGTGTGTGTATGGAAATGTCTGACAAAAAAGGGACTTCGGAGTTTAAACATTGCATCTCTTGCAATGGTGAACTCCCAAACAGCGACTGTCACGACGACTGTGTTTATTGTCTGGGGATTTCTCACCTCTCTGTTAAACCTCCTTGCCAAATTTGTCAAAGTTTCAGTCAGCAGACTGAGTGAAAGGAAAAATAAATTGATTCTAAAAGGCCTTCTCGTTTCTCCTTTCTCAGAGGCCCTTTCTGTGTCGGAGGTCTCAACCCCTCTAGTAAAGGGCAAGAAACATCTCCATTCTGATCCCTGTTCACCGGCTGGTGATAAGAGTAAGACACACAAACATAAGGCACACAAATCTTCCTCGGAGCATAGAATTGCTACTTCGGCTCTGACTACTACTACTGCTCTTCTGAGCTCTGCGCCAATTGCTACATTGAATGAAGCCATGGACATTACTGGATTTTTGACTTCGGCGCCACCCTCAGCACCGACCTCTAAGGCACCGACCTTGCCTTCCATTTCAGCTACGGCACCAACCTTGCCCTCCATTTCAGCTACGGCACCAACCTTACCTTCGACAACAGCTACGGCACCGACTTTGCCTTTGACCGCACCAAAAGCGGTTCTGACTCATGCAATTCCTCTGGAACTGATAACATCGACTCCAAGTGCCTCTTTGGCACAGAGTCCCTTTTCTACTCCACTGATTCCTTTATTACCTTTATTACCTCTCTCCAAATTCGAGACTACAGCGCCACTAGCTCAGACACCACGGACCCGATATATCCCTTCATTGGATCCGTTCTTAGGTCAGATGTGTACAGCCCCTTTCTGGACCGACCCAACTCCCCTTCAGGAGTGTCCATGAGGTACACTAGGAGTCTATCTGAATTTGATGTGGTGCGCCTGTTGGATCAGCTGTTAACAGCCAGAGGGATACCAAATGTTCCTAAGACTCACCCCCCCCCCCTCTGGGGTTTGGGTCTGTCTCACCCAGGACTCCGACGTATACTCCTCCTTTGGATCCATCAGTTCTGAAGCCCATTGCTCCAATGTCCTTTGTGGAACCCGGCTCCTCAGCACCGACAGTGACTATCACTGAGGCTTTGAGGCCACCCCTTTGGTTTTCGCTTCCATTGGAACCGTCCCTTCCTCAGTCTCATGGTTTGGGGGGGGCGGAGTCTTCAGTCCAGGGCATGGTTCCGAGTGTTTTATCGGTTCTGTCCTCGGATCTGGGAATAATGTCTGCCCCGAGCCTTCTTGAGGCTCCATCCCCGGGAGAGGGTCCAATGGAGTGGGGTGTGACCCTGATTTTAAGGTTGTCCTTCTCGGTTCCGGGCACCCATTCCTCTTTGGGTGTGCCTGCTTTCTGGGTGGAGAGGGTGCTTGCTTCGGGAAGCACTCCAATGTCGGAACTTCACCCTGCTCCCTCTGAGCTACAGCTACTATGAACCACCTCCCTGGGACACCAGGAGAAGAAGCCTCAGGAAACCCCAGTTCAGGGTATCCATCCTTCCAAGTCTTCCTCAGATATCCCCACTGAGGAATCTCCTCGGAAGAAGGCATGCAAGAGGAAGTACATCAACTCTCCTGAAGAGTCTTTGACAGAGGACATGGACTACAATGATGGGGGGGGGTCCCCACGGTCACCCCCGAATGATATCTCCTTCGGAGACATCCTGGAAATATTAAAACAGAGGGGTGGCTGGAGGAGTCTGTCTTCCTGCAGGCTTTTTGCTCCTGGCCTTCTGCCTCTTGGGTGACCCCACCTGCCGACAAGTTAATCCAGCTCGTTATGCAGCATGCTTGGCAGAACCCTGACTCAGTTGAGGCCATTCCCCGGAGACCCGATAAGATCCCCCCCCCCGGAAGAACATCCACATTGGTCCAGAGGTTTGCCAGTTGATGCTATGGTGGCGGCAGCGGCCACTAAAAAGGATCTAGCGGAAGAAAGTCCTACTCTTCACCCGCCCAACAGAGAGTCCTGGGCTGTGGACAGGTTGGGAAAGCAAGTTTTTGCTTCAGCAACCTTTGCTGTCAGGTCCCTGAACTACTTGGCATATTTCATGTGGCTCCAAAGAGATTTGATTACTGAACTTTCTGGAACCCTCACAGATCAAGTTTCTGATGGGGCACGGGACAAGGTTGCCTCTCAACTTGCCACCATTGAGTCTATTTCCAATTCGTCCATGAGGCTGCTCTCCCACGCAACCGAAGGGGCAGCTAGAGCTGCGGGTGCAGGATAGTCATGAAGCGTCATGCCTGGATGCGCATCTGTGACCTCTGACTACTTCAAGTCCTCCTTTTTGAATGCTGCTATTGAACCAACTTCCTTATTTGGTTCTAAAGTGAAGGACACACTGGCCAGGTGCGAGCAGGATGGAAAGACTCCTGTCTGCCATTGGCCTACGTTTTTCCAAGCCTCAACATTCTTTTTCCAGGAACCAGATGAGTGGAAGAATCTGGCCCCAGAAATCTCAAGGTCCTTTCCATAATGCATGTGGCGAGGATTCCCCCAGAGGCAGAGGGGATTCCAATGGTGGAAGATGCCCCTTTAGGGGCAGAGGGGGTCCCTGAAACCAAGACTCTAGGGATTCCTTCTCTGGGTGGTCTTATCAACGCTCATGAAGCATTGCCTGATGGCTTTCCTCTGGAAGCAGTTGAAGCTCGTTTTTCTCTGCACCAAACTGCCTGGCACTCTTATTTCAAATGATCAATGGGTGCAAAGAATAATCTCCAGAGGTTACTATATCCCTCTATCCTCCCGTCCAGAACCTACGAAAAACCTTCCCGATGTTCCACCCAGTCAAAGGGAAGAAGCGGCTTCAGACAAAAGAAAGCTGTGTCAAAAAAGAGTCATCCAACCAGTCCCTCCAAACCAATGTGGATACAGGTTTTACTCAAGATTCTTTTTAGTGCCAAAAAAGACCGGGGACTGAAGACCCATTCTGGATCTCAGCCATTTAAACAAATCAGTGGTACAAATCAAGTTCTGCATGGTCACCATTCAATTCATTCTCCCATTTTTAAGGGAGGATATTTGGATGTGCTCGATAGACCTCTGGAATGCGTATTACCACATCAAAATGGACAAAAGCTCCAGGAGTCTCCTTCGCTTCCAGCTAGGAGCCAATCATTAGCAGTTCCGAGCCCTGCCATTCGGTCTCTCAACATCCCCCAGAGTGTTCACGAAATGTCTAGCAGTGGTGACAGCTCATCTGAGACTTCAAGGATTCCAGGGTTTCCATATTTAGACGATTGCTCCTTTCCGCCCCCACCAAGCGTCTTCTGACCATGGCCGTCCGTTACACACTTTGACTAGCGGAGTCCCTAGGCATCACTGTACATGGAGTCTGTAGGCACCACTGTACATTGGGAGAAATCCAACTTACAACCTACCCAACAGCTGGAATTTATAGGGACAGTTTTCGATACTCGAACCTGCCTAGTATCTCTACTGGCTCACAGGCTTCAAAGATTAAGATTGCAAGTACGTGTAATACTCTGTCAAAGAAAGGTGTCAGCAAGAGCAGTTCTCCAGGCTCTAGGGTCCATAGCTGCAGCCATTTTGATAGTTCCTCTGACAAGGTTATACATGAGACTGTTACAATGGCTTCTACTGTCCCAGTGGTTGGCAAATCTTCACCCCCCCCCCCCTAAACTCACAGATCCTCATAACCAGCTCTTGCAAGCAAGATCTCATCTGGTGGATGAGGCCAGATGCAGAATTTTCGTGTCGCCCTTTTTAGACCCCCTCAACCCAAAGCCACTGTGACCAAGGATGCTTCCCTGATAGGTTGGGTGGGCCATTTTCAGGGAAAGACCGTCCAAGGCTCATGGTCGAGCTTAGAGGCCAACCTGCGTATCAGTGTTCTGGAGTTAAGAGCGGTGCTGTTAGCTTTGCAGGCATCACATCCTCTCTTTCCACCTGAAATGATTTTGATTCAGTCAGACAATATGTCAGTAGTCTGGTGTATCAACAAACAAGGAGGAACCAAATCCTACCCCCTGTACCGAGAGGCCATGAGAATTTGGCACTGGGCGATAGCTTCTGACTGCTTTCTTATAGCAACGCACATCCCGTGGAGTTCCAACGTGATTGTGGACAGGCTGAGCAGATGCATTCTCCTTCCACATGAGTTGTCTCTCAATCCCAAAATGACGGCAGAAATTTTCAGCCGATGGCGCCAGCCTTGCTGCGACCTTTCCCCCTCCCCTTCGAACAACAAATGCAGCAGATACTTTGCCCTCTTTCCACCAGAGGGGGAGTCCCCGAGAGATGCTCTGTCTCACGATTGGCCCACAGGTCTCCTCTACGCTTATTCACCAGTTCCCTTGATACCTCTATTTTTAAAGAAAGCAACTTGGTTGAGATGCAAGGTGATCCTCATTGCCCCATTCTGGCCTTGTCAAGTTTGGTTACCCTTCCTCTGACCTCATCTGTTACAGCCTCCATGGATCCTGGACACTCGTCCAGACTTAATTTCACATCCCCAGGGGTTGACTCTCCCGAATCTGTCCACTCTCAAGCTGACGGCTTGGTTTCTCCACTTCTGTTAGTCGGCAGGCAGGAAGCCCTATCCTCACCTGTTCGCGATATCATTCTGTCCTCCCATAAGCCATCCACCAAAAAATTTTACAGAGATAAATGGAAAAGGTTTTCTCTTTGGTCTAAAGAATGGATGCTAGATCCCTTCTCAGCTCCAGTCTCTGTTATCCTTCAATACCTATCTGAGTTCTTTGAAAATGGAGCATTAGCTTCTACCATATGAGTCCATTTAGCAGCTATTTCCAATTTCCATAACAGATCAAAGGGCACTCCACTTATGTCCATCTGCCTAAGCAAAACCTTTCTCAAAGGAGTGTTTAATAGCAGACCTCCAGTTATGTGTCCCTTAGAGATGTGGAATCTCTCCCTAGTACTGCAATTTCTCTCTCAGCCCCCTTTTGAGCCTGCTGCAAAATGTGATCTCAAATTCCTCTCATGGAAATCCCTATTTTGGTAGCTGTCACTTCAGCTAGACGGATCTCAGAATTACAGGCCTTATGTATCAAGAGACCGTACTTAATATTTCATAAAGACAGAGTATCGCTACATACTAATCCATCTTTTCTCCCCAAAGTGGTTTCTGATTTTTCTGTGAACCAATCCATCGAGTTCCCAGTGTTTTTCCCAAACTATTCCAGTAAAGGAGAATGCTGCCTACACTCATTGGGCATGCATAGGCAACTGTGTTTTTACTTAGACAGGACTAAATCTATCTGCAAGATGGACCAACTTTTCATTTCCTTCTCTGGTCCAAAAATGGGATATGCTGTGTCAAAAGTCACTTTATCAAAGTGGCTCAGGGATTGTATTTCTTTTTTGTATTCACGTACAAATGATCCTAAACCTCACAATATCAAAGCACATTCAACTAGAGCTATAGCAATCTCTGTAGCTTTTCACTCCAGAGTATCTGTGGACGACATTTGCGCAGCAGCCATTTGGGCTAAACCATACATTTTCATTAAACATTACAAGTTGGATATGGTCTCCAGGGGAAGAGTGGCCTTCGGCTCAGTGGTGCTCAGGAATGTTCTTCCATAAGGGCCACCCAGAATGGGAAGAAGATTAACAACATCAGATAAAGAAGTTATGTCTTACCATAATGTTTCAGGTGTGTTGTTGTTCTTCTTCCATTCATCACATCTCACCCTCCGTTCCCCACCAAAGGCTCCTGGTGTATCTCATGGATCCTTGTGGTGTTTTCAGGGTTTTTGCACAGAAATGGCCTCTGCTTTAGTTCTATATATTTTATGCAAACTCGATCTGAGGTAACGGAGAAGGGCATTGTGGGTAGCAGCTTAGCTCGAGTGTTTTTGGTGTATGCGAGTTTGGTATTAGGCTGACACGGTTCCGAGGAGCTCAGAACTTAACCCATCAGTGATGAATGGAAGAAGATCAACAACACAGATGGAACGTTATGGTAAGACATAACGTCTTTTTTTGCTAGCTGAACCTGAAATACATTAAGCAAGAGCAGTGACTGCTTCTCTGGCATTCTTCAAAAATGCTTCAGTCTATATTGATGTTGCTTGATGAGCTTTCTTGCATAAGCTGGAAGGGATTTCCATGTCTAGGTGTGCCTTTAAATTTGCTTTTACTCAGAGTATGTTGTCGTGATACCATCCAGGAGGATGAGCTGGGAACCCTGTTGTGCTGCTGATGTGGTCAGACTGAAATCATGCAAGGTACATGTGCGTCACAGAGTGATAAACCTTTGTAATCCTTGTCCATCCTCTTCAGTATACTTTTCCATATTCTGCTGTCCCTGGCTGAAGATGGCCAGGAAGGATGTCTAGAGAAGCATCTGTTGAGATATAACAGGTTGGTGTATTTGTGATATACATGTCTTTCTTGTCATATATTTTTTGTACTCATTGTTCACTGGTAACCTTGATCTGGAGAAGCAGAAAGGTGGTATGAAATTTGAGGGGTGAATTAGGTCTGGGAAAGCTAAAAGTACAGAACTGAGTAATGCCTTCCACAAGTAGTTCTAGTTGAAGATAGCAGACATGGATCTTGAAGATCTGTCATTCAAATAAATATATAGCTTATTTTTTTTCTTTTTTTCACTGGTGATAGCATTGCTGAATTTTAGTGTATACAGTGGATATAAAAAGTTTACACACCCCTGTTAAAATGCCAGGTTTTTTGTGGTATAAAAAAATGAGCCCACAATAAATTATTTCAAAACTTTTCCTACCTTTAATGTGATCTATAACCTGTACAATTCAATTCAAAAACAAACAAATCTGTTAGGGGAAAAATATAACAAATAAACGTACAATAAGCTGGTTGCATAAGTGTGTGCACACCCTTAAACTAATACTTTGTTGAAGCACCTTTTTATTTAATTATAGCATTCAGTCTTCTTGAGTAGGAGTCTGTCAGCATGGTGCATCTTGACTTGGCAATATATGCCCACGCTTCCTTGCAAAAGCGCCCGAAATCTGTCAGATTGCGAGGGCATCTCTTGTGCACAGCCCTCTTCAGGTCAGCCCACATATTTTCTATTGGATTTAGGTCTGGGCTCTGGCTGGGCCATTCCAAAACTTTAATTTTCTTCTGGTGAAGCCATTCTTTTGTTGATTTGGATGTATGCTTGGGGTCATTGTCGTTGAAAGGTGGGATGCCTGAAGGTTTTGGGCCAAACATAACTGCTATTTGAAAATGTTCATAATTCCCTCCACCTTAACTAAAGCCCCAGTTCCAGCAGAAGATAAGCAACCCCAAAGCATGAAACTGCCACCACCATGCTTCACCGTGAGGATGGTGTTCTTTTCGTGATGCAAAGTGTTTATGCGCCAAATGTACCTTTTGGAATTGTGGCCAGAAAGTTCATCCTTGGTCTCATCAGACCATAACACATTTTCCCCCTTGCTTTTGGGAGACTTGATGTATTGTTTTGCAAATTTTAGCTGGGCCTGGATGTTTTTCTGTGTAAGAAAAGGATTCCGTCTTGCAACCCTACCCCCATAGCCCAGACATATGGAGAATACAGGAGATTGTTGTCACGTGTAGTACACAACCAGTGCTTGCCAGAAATTCCTGCGGCTCCTTCAGTGTTGCTGTAGGTCTCTTGGCAGCCTCCTTGACCAGTTTTCGTCTTGTATTTTCATCAATTTTGGAGGGATGTCCAGTTCTTTGCAACGTCGCTGTTCCATATTTTCTCCACTTTTTCATAACCGTCTTCACTGTGTTCCATAGTATATTCAATGCTGTGGAAATTTTTTTGTACCCTTCTCCTGACTGATACCTTTCAACAATGAGATCCCTTTGATGCTTTGTAATCTCTCTGCAAACCATGGCTTTTGCTGTAGCAGGCAACTGAGTGAATGTCAGGAAAATCCTTCTAGGACAGCTGAACTTTATTTTGGGTTAATCAGAGTCTCTTTTGATGGCAGGTGTGTACCCAAGAAGACTAAATGCTGTAATTAAATCAAAAGGTGCTTCAACAAAGTATTAGTTTAAGGGTGTGCACATTTATGCAACCAGCTTATTGTACGTTTTTTATTTTTTATAATTTTCCCCTAACAGATTTGTTTTTTCAGTTGAATTGTACAGGTTATAGGTCACATTAAAGGTGGGAAAAGTTTTGAAATTATTTATTGTGGTCTCATTTTTTTATATCACAAAAACCTGGCATTTTAACAGGGATGTATAAACTTTTTATATCCACTGTAGTTACACATACTGATTAATGTACATTACCTGTTACTGTTTCTAGTATTTGTGGATAAAGTCAGTAGGTGCCAAGAATTTTCAAAACTTGGCTACATCTTTAATAACTATTCATTATATTTCTCTGTATGTTAGTTATTTGCACGTGGTATGTATAAACGTATTTTGCCAGTTTTTATTATATTGTTTAAAGGTAAAATTTAACTATAGGGTTTGCATACCTGAATTTGATTGGGTTTTATTCCTATGGTGATTAAAGAGGGTTGGGATGAGCATTAGCTGTTGTATTTTTTTATTCTCTGTTTTGCTGTTCTGCCTGCCAACTATCAAGACAGTGTCACGGCCTTCTGTTTGTTTTCCACTGAGATGAGACCTGTAGGGAGAGAACAAGTAGGACCCTTTCAGTTTTTAATCAGCTGAGAGTTCCATGGCATAGCTGTGAGTTGCATAGTCATGAAGGGATTTTTTGTTTGTTTGTTCTAACGCACTAATTCCCTCTGCTTGCTGATAGCATTGGCACCCTTATTAATGTAGAGAGTTAAAGCGCTTCCAAGGCAGAAGTACACGTTTCCACATGTGATATTAAGAACTTCTGACATTCCGGCTTAGGATCCCAAACCAGCATCCCTTCCACAACCAAAGCCAAGCTTTTTGACTGGCCTCCATTTTCCCATAGAGTGGCAGAGCCAGTAGCTGGGGAGCTGCCAGATTCCATCCTCCCATCAAAAAACTATGCGTTTCCCAGCCCTGATTTACTTTTTCCAGACCCAAAACTGCTAATTCAACTCTGATGCTCTGGATTGCAGTCAGGGCTCTACCCCACTCTGCCGCAGAGCTGGGATAACTTTTGTATTTTTATTACTTATTGCTTTATATGTTATAAGTTTAGAGGAGCAAATTGTATGTAAAATGTTGTTTAACTTTGCTATTTCTTCACCATTTCTGTGTATTTTAAGTTCTGAATTACTAATGTAGTTAATATATATTTATGTTCTGACATAAATATTTGAATGTTTATTGTCTGCAATAGCTTTGAGTACCAAATAATACGCTAAGTATGTGTATGTATGGTGGAGTACATGGTGCTCATGATCTGATTGGGACTGATGTTGAATGAAAGGATAATGTGCCCGGCAAAATATACATTTGTTTTCATTAAGTATGTTTGTGAAGGTTTTGTCTCTGTAACTGAAAGACTTTCTATATTTTCATGATGTTAGGTGTCAATATACATGATGTTCTTTAGATCACTGTTGCAGTAGGAATAACAACATAATGAGACATTTCCTGCCAAGATCATCAGATGTCCAGCCAGTCTACAAAGCTTTGGGCTCCTTTCTTGTGCACCATATGCCCTCCTTTAGCACAGCGTTATAAAACAGATATACAGGAGCACAAAAAGTATAACTTTATTGCTTTATGTATGCTTATATACACTTCTTTTAGATTAGCAGTGTGAGTATCAGTTGTTGGCTTCACCTGCAATTTTTGGCCAGATAAGTATTCCCATTGGGGAACCTTTTTTTCTATGGAAACATTAACTAAAATTTTCTCCTGTCTTTCAGGAGAGCAAATGTTCTTTTGGTAGGCAGTTTCCTTAAAAAGACACACCCATATTTCATATCTTTTCTGTCTAGATGAACAACACAAAGTTAAGCCCTGTCAGACTTACCTTTCCTTCACTCCTAAAACTATGAGGAGTTTGCTAAATTCATTAAAAACATTTCTTAAGAATAAGAGCCTTAGAGATTTGGCAAGTGCAGCCATGGTGATGGACTCCCCTTCAGCAGACCTCCTCCCTCAGCAGAAAAAGAAAGTTTCTAAAAAGGTTCCTGAAGAATATTAGACTACCCCTTCCTGCATTCTGGGACTAATAACTCTGTTTATGCACTTTCTTATCCCATGGGCCATCAGTCTGGCTGTCCTTATCCCTCTAGCATGACCATTTAAGGAGCCGGTAAATCCCAAGAACATCACAAGTCCCTTAAAACCATATTTCATGCTGAACTTGCTGAGAAGGGAGAACCAAGCTTTATTCTTTGTAAGAGTGAAGATGCTGTACACCGTGTAGTAGTGAGTGGGGGCATTTCCAGGTCACTTGTGGAGATTTGACCTATGAATTCCTTCTCTAAAACCATAAGGCTGAAGACTCCTAAGAACAAAACACAAAAAACTAAAATTTTGACTCCTCCTTTTGCACCTTGATGGCAGAAGACTTACCTGGAGGCTTGTTCAAAGCCACCCAATCTCTCCATCTTTTACTTTTGTTAAAAGAAAGTGAACCCTCTTGTTCTCAGAAGAGGTTCTTTTGGAATTTGGTGATATAGGTTTGGACCATGCCATCCTCTCCTACTCCTTGTGAATCAGAATCTGATGATACTTGCTCTTCAAATTCTACCAATGAAGAGATGCCTTCATTGGGAATACATTTCAAAAATGAAACAGTTTAAGTGTAAAAGCAGAGGAGTCAGAATATAAGAAAGCATATTGTAAGTTAGCAAATATGGACTTCCCAAAACAGTTGATATCCCTTCTGTTTTAGGAGCTTTAATAGTATGCATTTGTTACAGCTTCTGTCTCCCCACATCCCCAACTCATAAGAAACCTAACAGATTCTACAAGGTACCTGATAACTTGAATTCCTGTTTAAACACTCTGTGGTAGACCCTTCTATTTCTTTGTATTGGGACAGACGTTCCAAGGCATTTTCTGCTACTGATTCTTTCTTTTCCAGTGATAAGGACACTGTAATAGATTTTGGGGAAAAACTCTATACATCCTCCACATTCGCATTCAGGGCAATTAATTGCCATATGCACACGTCTAAATATCTTTCAGCCATTTTTGCTTATGTGCAACAAACCCTAATTAGCCTACCTAATTCAGACACAAAGTCTAATTTACTTGACATGTTAAACAATATTTCACAAGTCACTAAGCATTCTGTAAAATATGCTTATGACACAGTGAATGCTTTTCCTGGAGGTAATGTGTAGGAATGTTCAGGTAAGTGTACACCATTTTCCTAATTATGTACAGGCTCAGCTTTTAAATGTGGCATTTGAAAATGACCTTTTTGAAAACTGTTCAACAGAGGTAAGAAGTTGGAAGAAACCAACCTCCAAGATGACTGCACACTGATCAACTGGTTGATTTCAGCTCTCCTAATGTGGAAATGGAAACTGAAAGGCTAGTGAAATTGTCAGTTTGGGTAAAATGTAGTTACTAGCTAGGAACTAACATTGCAAATACCAGCAATGAAGAAATTTGGAGAATTTGAAAAAATCGACAAGAAAAAGAGACGAGAAAACTCTGGTTCAGAATAATCTTGCAGTTGTTAAGCAAAAGGTTAGTTTCAGCATTGGTACAAATGACTTCCAGTAATTTAGATAAAAAAGTAGTCCAATACACTCAGAAGTGTGTAAAATAAATGAAACTCTGAACGAATATATCAAGTTTAATAAACAAAGAAGCTTTAACTAGCTGTTTATATGAATTGATAAAACTGCAAAAATCAGAGGTTGAAATTAAGAAAAACCTGGCTGAGCATGATGCTTCTCAAAAAGAGCTGCTTCAAAAAATAATTAAAAGACAGAGAAAATGCAAAATTTTTGTTCTGTACCTAGTATACATAGGAAACTGGAAGAAACAGACTGCATTAATGTTTTGAAAGTGCAGATTATTTAATAGACTGATGTTCCACTGCTGTTTGAGAGGGCATATTATGTGTATGGTTGAAACCTGACCATGAGAAAGTAGTCAAGACCTATAATAGTAAAGATGCACTCATACCAGCAGAAAGAATTGCTTCTGACAAAACTGTGGCAGAAGGGAAAAGTATTCAAAATTGGGGATGACAGTGTGTTTGTGAAAAGTGATTGCTTCTCATCTGCCTGATATAGTGAATAATTTAAGAATGTCAAGAGGCACATGTGAGACTCAAGCTGCTGTATTCAGCTGTCTTAAGAATATTTATTTCTGGAAAATCAGTGCATTTTTTGATGGAAGAGCAGGCCAAGGAGACTTTGCATTTGATTCTTCTGACAATAACAAAGCCCATAGAGAGAGACTTTGCCAGTGAAATTGCTCCCATTTTTTGCAAATGAAAATACTTGAGAAAAAAAGCAGAAGAGCAGACTCAAAGAATAGGAAGTACCTTGAACCTGAACCAGAGACTGGTTTTAGGACATGAACATAATCAGGAAGACCAAAGCATCATTCCCATTGGATATAGGAGTGGACATGTAAAATGTGGCTTTACAAGAAAAAGTCTGAAATTTTAACTGAGTTAAACATGGTGGTTGAACTGTAAAGTATATACCCCACTTTAATTGTTAATGTTTAGAAAGACACTGAAAAGAATGATGTAGCTGTAAGTAAAGAAGTTTTTGTTCTTATTAATATTTGTATGGAAATTTTCATTATGTAAATTGCATGTTGTATTCTAATGTATTTTGTATAGCATACAGTCGGGCATTTTAAATGTGAGGTGGTGGGGGTCTTTTCAGTAACTGCTGTATATGTTAAAGATAGTAAAGCAAGCAGGTTGTAATAGTAAGATATATGGGTTTACTGTTGCAAGATAAAGGTTGGACAGAAGCAAATCAACATCTGTATAAAACAATGTGTGTTTGTGGGTCCACTTTCAAATGCCAAAATCTCAAGTTTTAAAAAAACAAACGCAAAACATTGAGATTTCGGTAACTCAACATTTAAAAGTGGGGGGGGGCAGACACCTAAAATAAAGTGTTTGCAAGGGAAAAGCCCCCTGCACCCCCACACCCCCCCTACTTAAATGTACCAACTCCGAGATTGCTCTACAGTGAAGAGAACGGTAATGCTCCTGTTGCACTTACCTTTCTCTTCACTGTAGCGTGATCTCGGAGTTGGTATATTTAAGTAGTGGGGGTGTGGAGGGTACAGGGGGGCTTGTCCCCCTGCAAACAATTTATTTTAGTTTATTTGTGTTTGTTTTTTTTTTTTCACTTTTAAATGATGAGATACCATAATCTCAGTGTTTTGGGTTTGTTTTTTTAAAACTCGAGATTTCGGCATTTCAGCATTTAAATGTGGACCCGTGTGTGTCTGTCTGTGTGTGTGTGTGTGTGTGTGTGTGTGTGTGTGTGTGTGTGTGTGTGTGCCAAAAAAAATATGCCCGTTTTCTTGATGTAGCGTGATCATGGAGTTGGTATTTTTAATTTTATATATCTTTTTAATTTCACGTCACGTCCTTGTCAAATGTCAGTAAGCAAGAATATGCCCACTGTTTTGTAGAATGTCCTGGGAGGTACTGTACTGATTCAAATCCAGGTACGGTTTTAAAATGTTGATGTAGTTGTTTAAATATGCTGTTGGTGGTAAAGTAAAGCTATTGTGATTTTAAATTGGAAAATAGTTTTTCTGAGATGTGTTTTGGTGTAAGGCAGGACGTTAACGTTTAGTGTTGGTTGTTTGATATTTTGATGGTCGAGCTTTAAGTGTTTCGGTCTTGTGGGATTCAAGTTTTTAAACTTTTTTTAAACTTTCAGGCTTTTACTTTCAGGATTATCATCTCACTATTGTGTGGCTCGGTGTAATGGTAATTCGGGATATCAAAGTAGGTCTATACATATATATATATATATATATATATATATATATATATATATATATATATATATATATATATACACACACATACACACATACATACATACATACATATATGAACTCTCGAAGTTAAATATAAACATGTTTAATGTTGTTATCTTGAGCTGCTGGAATGTGGTGTAAAAGTGTATTGATTATAGTATATGTAGAGTTAATGATAATTTCGCTTGTTTTTACAGGGGTGGGATGTCTAGATTTTGTTTAAGCTATAGGCAATGTTTTCTTAAAGCAGATTTTAAAAAACAAGATAAATGATAAAGCATATAAATGATGAGGTCTTGCATTCCCAGTGTTAGTGTTTTTTTCCCCATATGCTCTCGGCGAGGAAAAGAAGTCTGTAGATTCAGGGAGTTGGCCATGGATATTCTGAACAGTGAGTTCTGAGTGAATTTTTCAAATATTTTTTTCATGCATCTGCAAACTAACTAGCTGTTTTTTTTCTGTTGCTAACTGCTTTTACTTGGAGATGAGTTGTCTGCAAATGCAAGCAATTGATCTTAAGAGCTCTGTGCACTGTTTTTGACAGAAATGTAAGCAATACAGTTTAGTTAACATTTAAAGGTACAGTGGCAAACAGTTGAGTGAAACATTTTGAAACTGTGAAGTGAATGCTAGATAAGTAGTCGACTCCACAACAACCTTAATACTTAAGCACATTTAATGTACAGTGCAGAATGTGTTTCTTTAAAAGCAGCCTGTGCACTTTTTCTTAGTGCTAAAAGTTAGTATTTACTAAAAGCATGCAAACTGTTCTTCACACCTGCTAAAAGAGTAGAGGTAAGTAAAGAACAGGTGGCAAAGTGCGAACCTAGATGGTAACCTTAATTTTAGGTTAGACAATGCCTTGGGTGTAGCCATCAACTTTGGCCATCAGCTCCTATCTTAAGGGGTAAACCTTGTTTGTTGGAAAATGTAAATAGTTGTGTGCTTGTTCTAAGCTGAAAAGGGGGACATGGGGTACTGACATTTGTTTTCAGTGAGTGTTTTCATTGAAGCAAAAAGTCTTGAATATATGACTTGGGTTCAAATCAAGATGAAAAGAAGCAACAGCATAAGAGGGCAGTCTAACTAAACATTGTGTGCATGTAAGCCAAATGTTGGAAATTCATATTCAAAAGAGCTATCATATATAATATGTAGGAGTAATAGCTGGTTTATCATAAAGGGTACTCTGTCCACATTGTCATGGACTGTAAATGACCGTACAAAAATAAACAAAAACAAAGAGCATTGAATTATATTAATAAATAAAATGTGCAGATAGTGTTACAGGAGACACATTTGGGTAGAAATGAGCTTATGAATTTGGCAAAGGATTTCAGGACAGACATATTCAGCAGGATGTCAGGGACAAAGGAGAAGGGGACTAATAATACTGATTTCTAGAGGGGCTCTAATAGTAATGTGGGGGGAGTCACTAATTGTATTAATGGTAAATTTGTGGCAGCCAGGAGCTTTCTGCTGGGGTGAGGATTTATCTGCCATAAATTTATATTCCACTAAAAATGCTATTATTGATGGAGCTTCAGAAAATTTTTGGGAGGAGTAACTTTCAGTACGGAGTATCATTTATGGGTGGGGAAAGTATTCTAAAAGCTAAGCCAACACATGAATGGAGAAAGAAAATTTTGCCAATAGGGACGTCTGCAAGTCACAATATTGAACATAGGCAGGAGGGAGCTGGAATTTACTGGAGAAAATTTTCCAAGGAACCACAAGGTATTGGAAGTAAGTAATTAAAGAGGGAAAGCAGTAGAGTGTGATGAAATCAACCAGAAGTTTAAACTGCAGGTTAGAGACCACCTTCTGTGCCAGGGATTGATGTCAGAGTATAAGCAAAGAGAATGGAAAGGGGGAATGCTAAGTGAAAGACCAGCTCTGGTAGTTTTAGTTGACTGAAACTGAAGCAATTGTTAAAAAGAGATGAATAGTAATGCATGTGTTTTGGGGGAGTTTAAAGTGTTGGCAGATTTTAAAAAACTCACTTTGCAGTGCTTTTCAGAAATGTTGGTGAAGCAATTGGTTGTACTTAAAGAAATTATTCTTTTGAGCTAGATCATTGGATCTGAATTGCCAAGACATAATAAAGCTTTACTAAGTTTAATGCTATTGGCCACCAAAAAAAGCAGTTAGAAAATGAAAATCAAAATCTAAACAAACTATAAATAAATTATGTATGGTAAAGGAGATAAAAAACTGGAGGTGGGATGTTTGGAAATAAGTGGAATTTTTGGGAACAGCACATGCAGAATAATGTTCAGGATCAGGAGGAGATTTAAGAGATGGCAGGAACTAAGCAGTTTATGTAGTTTTGGAGTGAGTGATTGTTAAAATATGTAGTGCATGAAAACAAGACATATCAGTAAAGTTTGTTTTCTGTTTATGTGTACCTGTGTCACAGTTAAAATTGTGATTTAATGAAGATGTTTAAAAATAAGAAGCTGGAAAAAAGGGGAAATGAATGCAAGGAGTCAAAAAACTATTTCTGTCTCTTATTCATAAATACCAAAGGAATTGCCCTTCTTTGGGTCCCTTTTTCAAAATGAACTAAATCGTCACAGCAAGAATATGCTAACACTATAAAAAATGGCAGGGTGAATCAAAAAGGAAACTGGAGGGATATCAAGAACTCACATTATAAAAGAAAAAAAATGTGGCGGCCTGTACCTCTCTCTTCCCTCATCAGCCTGGCCTTCCTCCCCAAATTTTAGGCAATCTTTCCTGATGCCTTTATCTTTAGAATTGAATATCCAGTAATGCTTGGGGTCTAAAAATAACTCAGAGTAGACTAAGTTGGGCATCCTTTCCATCTCAAGCTTTAATCCATCTTCCTCCAAAGAACCATATCCCCTTGTTCCCTCAAATTCTTTTGGAATGCTGCTGTCTCAAGGAGTGATAAAGTCAGGCCCTGTATACCAGCAAAGCAGCAGCTTCTATTCAAGAATGCTTCTTGTTCATGGAAAAGGTACATGAAGACCTATTTTTGACAATTCCTATCTATATACTTGTATTTTGGTAACAAAATTCATGATGCTTACTTTATAAACTCTCTTCCCTCTGCAATTTCCCAAAGCCTTTCTGGTCACTGTAGACAACAAAGATACATGTTCATAGGTGTGTACTAGGCTAATGGCCCTGGAGCCTTTACAAGCCTAGCCCATTCGATTGCCCTGCCATCATGCCACCCGACCTTAGATCCCACTGTATGTCGAGCAGAGCCACTGGAGTGATTCCCAGGGTGAATTTTCTATTTCCCATCCACTTATCAAGATTTCTCTTGAAGAGGGTCAGTGAGGTGCACTGTTTCACATGTATGGGAAGTCTATTCCATAGCATGGGCAGTCTCTGGGTTATGAACCTGTCCCTCCAGCACGTTCTGTTGATTATGGTAATGAGGTTGAGGTCTGTGGAGCGTGTGGTGCGGAGGGATTGGGATTTCTTTAGATGTAGCATTTATAACAGAGCTGGGTCAGACATGGCTTTGTAAGTCAAGCAGCGATTGCCTCTATGCAGGCGATATAAGACAGAGAATAGTCAGAAGTTTTTTTGAATCTGTCCATATAGGACAAGTGTGTAAGGCCTAGGATCCTCTGTGAGGTACCTTTGCAGCCTCTCCAGTTGTTGCAGGTGACTAGTGAGGTACATGCCAAACTGGGCATTGTACTTAATGATTGGCCTAATGAGGGAAGAGTAGAGGGAGACAATGACCTCTTTCTTCCTGGATGCAAAACCCTTAGTATTGAGATGTAGCACATTGAAGGACTTTCTCTCCACAGTTGAAGTGTGGTGGTCAAAAGAGAGGTTGCTGTTAACCTGTATTCAATGATCTTTTATAACACCTTCTGTGTTCAGTGGACTACCATCAATGTGGTAATTCATGGAAACTGGGTTTTTCCCAAAGGGTATGACGACACATTTTTTTGGCATTGAGCTTAAGGCCATGGTTCTGACACCAGTCGATCTCAATGAGGCCTTTCTGTAGGATGTCAGCATCACTTGAGGAGTTAATAATGGCTCCCAACTTGCAATTGTCTGTGAACCTTGTCAGCCAGAGTCCCTTTGTGTTGGCCTGGACTTCTGAGAAGTAGATACCAAACAGAAGAGGACCGAGGACCAATCCCTGTGGGACTCCACTCATCAGTTTGACTTGGACTCAGCTACTTTCACACTGTGGGTTCTATCTGTGAGCCAGTTTGTAACCCACCTAGTGATATAGGGGTTGATGCCTAGCTTAGTGAGTTTTTCTATGATCCTGAGTGGGGAATGGTATCAAAGGCCTTGGCCAGATCAAGGTGTGTTGTATGAACCACCTTGCCTTCATCCACAGCTCTGGTGACTGACTCGCAGAAGTCAACCAAGTTGAGCAGGCATGATCTACCCTTCACAAAACCAAACTGTGTGTGATCCATAGTTTGGAGATTCCCTATATCCTTGTTTATTGGGTCCATGATGATGCGTTCCATAGCTTTGCATATCAGACTTGTCAGGTTAATGGGGAGATAGTTCTCTGGGTCTGTAGTCGCTCCTCCTTTGTGGAGAGGGATGACTATAGCAGTGCACTATTCGGTACGGACAAAGTCTGAGATGAGGCTGTGATTAAACAGGGCACACAAGTGAGGTGCCAATTCACTCTGTAGTTCATGTATAACACAGTCAGGGATATTGTCAGGTTCCATAGAGTCTGTATTATTGGCCTTGGGCAGTGCTGTTTTAACCTGTGCAGCAGTAATACTGGGTGCTTGGCAATCTACTGGTATTGTGATTGGTCCTTTGGGGGGGAGGTGTAAAGTTGGCACTGAATCTGTCAGCCAGTATATTGGCAATATCTGTTTGCTTGGTGTAGGAGGTACCATTGTGCAGTAGCTCAGAGCAAATCTGGGTATTGCCATGGAGATTCTTTACATAACTATAGAAGGCCTTGTGGTTGTCTTTACTATCTGCTGCAATTCTGTTTTCATAGCTAGCTTTATAGGATTTGATGAGGGATCTCAACTTTTTGTTGAGGCTGATAAGGGAGTTTTTCCAGTGTTGGGACTTCACCTTATTCCGCATCAGTTTCCTCCTTCTGTTGTAGAATTAGTTTATGGCAGGGGACCACCAGATTGGTTTCTTTTTTTTGGAGGAGAGGATCTTGGTTGTATTGGGTATGGCGAGATCCATGCATTTGTGTACGTGTTCATACAGTGCATTGGTGTATGATTCAGCGGTCATGCAACTATTCTCCATTTGCATGGGTGCCTTGAAGTTAGCCACATCGGTCCTTAGGAGCCCAAAGTTAGCTTTGGAGAAGTTTTTCATGGTGGTTACCTTTGCTGGGGGGGGGTTCCAAGGTGATTAGTTTGTGGTCGGATCAAACCAGGGAGGCGTCGACTATTGGTGTAGAGCAACGGTCGCTCATGTTAGTAATGACCAGGTCAAGGATGTTGCTACCTCTAGTGGGAGTAAGAACAAGCTGGTCCAGGGCATTGGAATTAATGAATTCCAGGAAACGTTGGGCAAGTGTATTGGGACATGAGTAGTTTTCCTAGTTAATGGAGGGGTAGTTGAAGTCACCCAGTGTGAGAGTGTTAGTTTGAACCCTAATATTCTCCAGGGTGCTTTAGAATGTGGAGTGTAAGTCCTGGGACATGGTTGGGGACCTATAATAGGCTATGACCTGAATTGCTGTCATGCCCAGTGTTACCTGTACCTGAAATATCTCTGATGCATTATGTTGGGCTAACAGTCTGGAGTCCTTTATGAATATGGAAACACCACCGCCTTTGGAGCTTTGATCCAAGTTCTGGGGCTGAAAAGTGTGGAATGAGTTATCACATGGTAGTGCAGGGGTGCTTTCTTCTGCCTTGAACCAGGTCTCTGTTACAGCACAAATGTCAGTGTTCTCCATTTTAAGGAGTGTTTCGAGCGAGTGCATTTTGAGATTTAGACTTCTAGCATTGAGCAGCATGACCCTCAGATTGCATTTGTTTGTAGCTGTTTTGGTGGTAATTTGGTCTTTGGAGCACTGCCTAAAAAAGGCAAGACCCTTGGCCAGTATCCGGAAGGCCAGGGGTGACAGATGCAGGCCATCTGTGGCATAGCATCGAGGTCTGTCAATCATGTCATCCCAGGCAGGCAGATACTGGATCCCCTTAGAATGACACCAGAAACTTAGCCAATTGTTTGAAATCAGTCTTTTTCTGTTTGTCTGTGGTATCATTCTGTGTGATGGTAGGATACTGCTCAGGGCTAGGATCATACCCACCTGGGCTACATAATCTGAGACCTCCTCCATGTCTCTCTTCATTTAGTCCAGCGAGGTATGTCTCGGGTCATTCACACCCACATGTACAATGACAGAGTCATATTTGTACCTGCTGTTGAGGGACCTGAGTGTGTGCGTTATGTGGTGGATCCTGGCACCTCACAGGCAGCTTACTGTTACTTTCTCTCATTATGCAACCTAGTGAATGGGACATCAGTGTGCCTCACTATTGAGTCACCTATAACTAGTGTGCTGGGCGTGCTGTTTTGCCTTAGGGGCTTTGGTTGAGTGGCACACTATTTAGGAGAGTTATGTGTCTCGTGATTAGTGTTGTGTTGTGGTGGTCAAGTGTGTTTCTGCCTTGGAGGTCTCTGCTGTTTGGGTAGATTTTTATTGAGAGCCTCCACGAAGGTGGGTGTGTGGTTTGTGTTTTTATGTGAAGGCAGTGCTGGTGTGCGTTACATGTGGTGTGATGCAGGTGTTGATCTTTTCCTCTTGACCAGCTATTCCGGTATTGGCTGGAGAGTGCATGGCTTCCAGTTTGGATATATACGTGCATCTCTTGCAAGTCTGAGTGTTGGGAGGTAAGAGGAGAGGGTTGTCGGTGTACATGAGGCAGTTGCTACATTGCCTCAGGATGCCCAAGTTCACCAGGTTAATAGGCGAAAGCACAGGGAACTGGCCTTTAGACATGCCTGGAGGGATGGGCATTAATAATAAGTACTGGAGCTGTTTCCTTGTAGAACATTTAGTGCTAGTAGCACTTTTGTGTGCTACAATAATTGCTACAAGAAGTCTGGTATGGTAAAGTGCTGGACTCCTAAGCTAGTAAAAGTGCAGGAGAGGAGAGAACTAGCAGATCCAAGGGAAAATTTGAAGGGCAGACTTTGGCACCTCTCAGAAGCTTACAAGTAGTCCCGGATACAGCAAATCTGTACCTGGACTAGACTAGTTAAAGAAAGGCGGGAAAAGCACAAACCCGGGCTTTTAGACCAGAAAGTTGAAGGAGATGGAAAAAAAACTGTCCAAACAGCCAGTAAATTACAATTTATGTGCCAGAAACCACTCCTCATGTAGTGGATAGGCTACCTAGTGCTTACTACTCCCACTGACAGGCTAGAAGGCTTCCCTCGACACAGAAAGGCTTGGGGGGCTCAGAAGCTTACAAACAGTCCTGGATGCAGCAAATCTGTATCTGGACTAGACTATTTACAGGAAAGGCAGGAAACAAGCTTAGAATTTTTTTTTTTTTTTTTTTTTACAGAAAAGCAGCTAAAACATCACTAAAACAATTCAAGTGCAGTGCAAGCTAGCACACTTGAGTATGTAAAAATGTTAAAGCAAATACAGTTTAAATGCAATTTAAAACAAGAACAAGTAAAAGGCACCAATAAAGCAAAGCAGATCCACAACCTGGAAGCTGGCTCTGGAAGCCCAGAATAAAAAGTTGATGAAATGCTGATATTCCTTCTTCCGCAAGGCAGAAAATGAAAGGCTGCAACTTACATAAAACTTTCTTGCTTTAATAACAAACAACAATCTCCTCAAGCGCTTTCGCTCAGCCTGGTGCTGAGCTTTTTCAAGATACCTTGAAGGTCTGAAATCAAAATATGATCTCACTGTACTCGGTTGAGTGAGCAAATGAGATGGACCCAGGAGGAGTGTTCAAACACAAATTTACAGGAGGAGCTGGCAATTCCAAAGCCACCTAGATTAATACCACAACAGGAATAGGGAGGAAAGGCAGGAAACTAACTGCAGAGAGACAGAGATCACACTATTCAGTGAAGCAAATAAACAGAAAAATAAAATGCAGTATTGTTTTTAACACAATATTAAGGAAACAAACAGAAAAATGAAATGCAGTGTTATCTTTAACACTGCAAGTTTGTACTTAGCTTGTAATACAGTTGATGTAGGCATATATAGCAGCCAGCCAAACAGCACAGATACTCAGCAGAAATAAATTCACAGATAAGTGACTAACACTTATAAGCAGAGAGAAACTCTGTAGCTAAGAGTTCAACACTGAATATCAATGAAGTGAAAACAATAACCCCCACTTACTGCAGAGAGACAGAGAGATCACAGTATTCAGTGAAACAAATAAATAAACAGAAAAATAAAATGCAGTACTGTCTTTAACGCCTTATTCAATGTAACAAACAGAAAAACAAAATGCAGTATTATCTTTAACACTGCAAGTTTGTACTTATCTCAGCTTGTAATACAGTTGATGTAGCTATATAGCAGCCAGCCAAACAGCATGGATATTCAGCAGAAATAAATTCACAGATAAGTGACTTAACACTTAAAAGCACAGAGAAACCCTCTAGGCTAAGAGTTCAACACCGAATATCAATGAAGAGAAAACAGTAACCCTCACTTACTGCAGAGAGACAGAGATATCACAGTATTCAGTGAAACAAACAGAAAAATAAAAGTGCTATCTTTAACAATATTCAATTAAACAAATAAACAGGAAAGTAGAATGCAGTATTGTCTTTTAACACTGCAAGTTTGTACTCATCTCAGCTTGTAATACAGTTGATGTAGTTATATAGCAGCCAGCCAAACAGCACAGATGTACACTCCAGTATACAGAAATATATATGTTTTAATTGACAAGCTTTATGTTTGGATTGCACTTTGTTTACATCTTTCCCTTTTGGTCTTTCCACCATTCCAAATGTTTTCACAAAGTGCCTAGTTGCAGTTATAGCATACTCTAGACTATAAGGCATTCATGGTTTCCCTGTTTGGATGATTGCCTCATCTCAGCTAACTCTGTGCAAGCCACTGTAGCAGCTGTACATTTCATTACTCATGTTTTCTCCAGTCTGGGTTTTAGACTAAAATTGAAAAAGTCCTCCTAACCTTCTACTCGCATATTAGTTTTCCTAGGATGTCTCATAGACATCTCTGTCTCTTTCAGCATCCTGCCTTCCTACAGAAAAAGTATCCTGTTACCAAACTTCACCTTCTTAAATCTGGCTCATACAAACATATCCACAGCAAGAGAGTTCTTCATAACTCTGGACTACATGGCTTCTTCCATGTTAATGGTTCCATTTGCCAGACTCTAAATTAGAAAAATCCTGTGATAAAATCAGTTTGGGTCCAACACATTCATCCTTTAACCTTCCCAATTCTTATGCTCAATTTCCTCAAGAAGGAACGGACCCATCCATCCTCAACCCCTTTTCCCATTTTGCACGGGGGTCAGGGTGTCACTTCAGTAGTTACAATCATCAAGCCAAGGCTTACACCACCGGGTGGCTAGCCCTACCACTGTAGTTCATACCATTCACTCGCACACACATACTCTTACCTACAACCAATTTAGAGTGTCCAGTACATCTACTGCATGTCTTTGGAATGCAGGAGAAAATGGGAGCATTGTGAGGAAACGCATGCAGACCCCACACAGAAGGCACCCCAGCTGAGAATCAAACCAGAGGGCCTCTTGCTATGAGGCGACAGTGCTAACCACTGCACCACCATGGCTGATATGGTGGGCTAATCAGGTCTTACTTAAATCCAGCCCCCCCCTTTCTCAGTCAGTCAGAAAAAAACACTGCAAACTTTGCATGGGGACAGTGTCTCAAGGTTATAATGCTTAGGGCATGTGGAGCCTCACTTAGGATCATAGGAGGTTACTAGGCTAATGGCCCTGGAGCCCTTACAAGCCTAGTCAGGATTTTATCCCCAAAAAAGAAACCTCAGTCAGCACCTGTCACCCCTGTCAATGAGGGCATAGGTGGAACCCCTGGGGGAAATTTGTGGTTTCCCATCCACTCATCAAGGTTGCGCTTGAAGATGGTCAGCAAGGTACTGTTTGACGTGTATGGGAAGTTGTTTCAGAGATGGAGCAGTCTCTGGGAGACAAACCGTCTTTCCAGCAGGTTTTGTTGATGTCACATATTAGATTTAGGCCTGTTGAGCGGGTAGTGCATGAGGAGTTAGACTCACGGATATGGAGCATCTCTAGTAGGGCAGGGTCCGAGATTGTCTTGTATGCGCGACACAGATTACCTCTGAGCAGTCTGTACTACCGAGTAGAGTGATAGTGATTTGAGCCTGTCTGCACAGGACAGGTGTTGGAGGCCATGGATTCTCTTCTTGAGGTATTTCTGTGGCCTTTCCAGTTGGTGGAGATGTTTGAAGATGTACATACCAAATGGGGCATTATACTCAGTTATTGGCGTAATGAGGGAGGAGTACAGAGAGGTAATAACCTCCTTTTTTGTGGATGTAATCCCTTTTACTTATTAGATGAACCAAGTAAAAGGCTTTTCTGATTCCTGCTGCTACATGATAGTCAATTGTGACATTGTTGTCAACCTACGTACCTAGGTCTCTCACCACCGATTGTGTGCTTAGGGGGTTGCCATTGATGTGGTAGTCAGTAGGGGCCGTGTTTTTGCCTAATGGTATGATAATACTGTTTTTGCATTTAACTTGAGGCCATGACTTTGGCACCAGTCATCTGTTGCTTTGAGACCCTCTTGTAGTATATTAACTTCATTTGGGGAGTCATTGACCGCAACTAACTTAGTCATCCGTAAACTTGATCAGCCACAGACCTTTTGTCTTTGCCTGGACCTCTGAGAAGTAGATTCCAAACAGTAGTGGTCCCAGAACAGATCCCTGGGGAGCACCACTATTGACAGGTCTGCTATCGGAGGTTGACGAGCCTATTGTGACCTTGTGGATCCTATCTGTGAGCCACTTGGCCACCTACCTGATGAGATAGGGATTTACACCAGGTTGTGTTAGCTTTTCGATTATGCACGAATGGGGGATTGTGTCAAATGCCTTGGTCATAGTCAAGGTAAGCTGTATGTACAGACTTTCCCTCATCCATAGCCTTGGTGACAGTCTCAAAGAAGGCAGCCAGGTGCAACAGGCAAGATCTCCCCTTGACAAGTTCGAACTGGGTTGGGTCCAAGTGCTTGGAGATTGCCTATGTCCTTGTTTATGAGATCTATATTAATACGCTCCATGGCTTTACAGATCAGACTTGTTATGCTAATGGGGCAGTAGTTTCCAGGGTCAGTAGTGGCATCACCTTTGTGCAAAGGGATGACAATGGCTGTTCTCCATTCTGCTGGAATGAAGCCTGTACTTGGCCTGTGGTTAAATAGGGTGCTGAATGGCAAAGCTAGTTCTTGCTGGAGATGGTGCAGAATACAGCCTGGGATACTATCATGTCCCATGGAAGCTGTGTTCTTGGACTTCAATAGGGCCTTTAACACATTATCTAAGGAGATGTGAGGTGCGGGACAAGTATCGGGGATGTCGAATGAGCCTTTGGGAAGGCACAGTGGGGTGAAGTTTGCACTCAGCCTGTCTGTTAGCAGGTTTGTTAAGTCAAAAGGATCAGTGTAATTGTTACTGTTAAGTATTAATTCAGAACAAACCTGGGTTTTGCCATGAAAGAGGTTTGTGACGTAACTGAAGAAGACTTTGTGGTTTTCCTTTGTTTTGGAGGGTAGTTTCGATTCATAATTGGTTTTGGAGGTTTTCACTAGTGATCTAATTTGCATGTTGAGGCTAAGGAGGGAGTTTTTCCAGTTTGGAATTTGTTTCTTTTTGCTCTTGGAAAAAAGTTTCTTCCTTTTGTGATAAAGCTTGTTGATAGACAATGTCCACCAGACAGGTTTTTGTTTCCTTGAGGAGCAGGTTTTAGTTCTGTTGAGTATGGCCGAGTCCATGCAGTTGTGCAGGTGCTTGTATATTGCTTTGGCGTACTGTTCAGCATAGTTGTCATCTGCATCCTGTGGGGGGGGTGTTAAGCTAGTGATACCCTCCCTTAGGAGGTTGTAGTCAGCTTTTCAGAAGTTTTTTGTCCTAGTTTTGGCTGGGGGGTTGGGTGGGATAGAAACTTTGAATGAGACAGGCCGATGATCTGATCTCACTAGGGAAGAACAAACTATTAGAGTGGTGCAGTGGTTGCCAATGTTGGTGAGGACCAAGTCCAGAATGTTATCTCCCCTTGAGGGGGATGAGACAGGCTGGTCTAGTGTGTTACTGTTGATGAAGTCAAGAAATTGTTTGGTGAATGCATTAGTGCAGGAATAGTTCACCCAGTCTATGGTGGGGTAGTTGAAGTCACCATGGATCAGGGTGTTAGGGGGTACCTTGGAGTCAAGTAAGTCCAGGTAGGAGGAGTGGGTGTCCTGAGTCATGGAGGGGGGTCTATAGCTGGCTATAACTTGGATGGGTGTCCTGCCAACTGTCAGTTGCACCTGGAGTAGTTCCAGTGCGTCATGCTGGCAAACCGGTCTGGAGGTGTGCCTGTCCTTAATGAAGAGATTCCACCACCCTTAGTCTTCCCAACCTCATTTTGGGGTCGGAATGTGTGGAATGAAGTATAGCCTGGTAAGGCAAGGGTACTGTCTGCAGTCTTGAACCAAGTTTCTGTGACCGTACAGACGTCGGCATCTTCCTGTGGGAGGAGAGCCTCCAGTGAGTGCATTTCATGTAAAGGCTCCTAGCGTTAATCAGCTTGACCTTCAATTTGCTTTTTGACAGATCTTTTATGTTGAAAGATTGGTCTTTGGGACATTCCCTAAAATGGCACAAGGGGGAGGCAAGAGCCTTGGCCAAGATCCGGAATCCCAGGGGTGACAGGTGGAGGCCACCTCTAGCAAAGCATTGAGGTCTGTCAACCATGCCATCTCAGGCAGACAGATATTGGCTCCCATTGGAATAGCACCAGAAACTAAGCTAATTGTTGAAGTCAATTATTTTTTGTTGGTATTGTGGTATCATTCTTGGTGAAGGTAGGATACTGCTTAGGGCTAGGGTCATACCTGCCTGGGTTCACATACTCTGAGAGCTCAATTATGTCTCTCTTCATATAGTCCAGGGAGGTATGTTTCAAGTCATTTACACCAACATGGACCATGACAGAGTCAAACTTCTACTTGCTGTGGAGAGCCTTAAGTGTATGCGTGATGTCGCAGATTCTAGCACCAGACAGACAACTGACTGTGATCTTCTCCTTGTCAAGCCTGGTGAGGGGGACATGGGTGTGTCTCACAACTGAGTCGCCAGTGACTTGGATGTTTGGTTTAATTGTTATGTCTTACGGGCTGTGTTGGTTTATTGTTATACCTTACGGGCTGTGTTTGTGAGACACTGGTGTACTGTCTGCTGTGTGTGATGTGCTTGGTGTTGTGTGTGGAATGTTTGTGAATGTGTTTTGTAGGTCTCTGCTGTTCAGGTAAGTTTTTATTTAGGACCTCTGCATAGGTGGGTGTGTGTTGTGCTTGCTGTGTGATGTGATTGGTGTGCTGGCAACCTGCTCTTTGTCGGGAGTACTGATTGTGGTGTGAGAGAGCATGGATTCCAGGTTACTGATGCAGATGCATTTCTTGCAAGTAGAAGAATTGTGTGCTAGAAGAGGGCTGCCAGTAAACATGATGCAGTTGCTACACTGTCTCAGTATGCCCATGTCGACCAGGCTGGCAGGAGAAACTGATGGGAATTGTCCAGCCTTAGTGTTTTGTATACTTGGGTGGACTTAAGGAAAGAGGGTTTTTATAAGGGTTTGTTCACATGAGTGTAGACCACAAAACCTTCTTAAATGTAACGTAACTGGCCCGAATCCCAAGTGTTAAAGCCAAAACTAAGATGCTTAGAATAACTGATAAATTTAATCAAGCTACTAACAAGCAGTAGTAAATGCAGCAGAATAAAAGCACTTGAGTACACAGCAAGGCAAAATAAGGTAGGAAGAACACAATTACAGTAAAAACAGTTGAATAAAGTGTAATTTTTTAATTGAAGAGGGAGGAATCGGAAGATAATTCAAGATTAAGAAACTAGGGGTTGGCCTTCCCAAATGCTCTCTCAGTACACAGTAGACTGAGCTGATGAGATGGGACTGGGAGGAGTGTCCAAAATAAAAGAAGCAAGGGGGTGGTCCTTCCCAAATGATCGGACTGAACTCAGTTGAGTGAGAAAATGAGATGGGAATGGGAGGTGTGACCTTCAGATGCAAACACAGAATTCAAGGAAATTATGGCTCTGATAAAAGCCATCAAAGTTCTAAATCAGCAGTCAACTCTTGGACCCATGTTAGTGATAACAGACAACACACGGATGATGTGCTATATACACAAACAATGGTGGGGACAAGATCCTACCCCCTCTGCAGACTAGTCATGATGGTCTGGGAGCTGGCAGTACAGAACTCTCTCACCTGTCTCCATCTTCAAGCTCAGAGCATAACACAATAGCAGAATGCTTAGCAGATTCAATGTAGACCCTCATGAGTGGATGCTATACTCAGAAGTCTTCCATGGTATTGTCCAGTGGTGAAAAACTCCCCAAGTAGATCGGTTTTCCTCCTATCTCAACAGGCAAGTAAATACAGTGGATGTAAAAAGTGCACACACCCCGGTTAAAATGCCAGGTTTTTGTGACATAAAAAATGAGACCACAATAAATCATTTCAAAACTTTTCCCACCTTTAATGTGACCTATAACCTGTACAATTCAGTTGAAAAACAAATCTGTTAGCGGAAAAAATGTAAAAAAAATTTAAAAAACTTGCACTAAGCTGGTTGCATAAGTGTGCACAACCTTAAACTAATACTTTGTTGAAGCACCTTTTGATTTAGTTACAGCATCCAGTCTTCTTGGGTAGGAGTCTATCAGCATGGCGCATCTTGACTTGACAATATTTGCCCACTTTTCCTTGCAAAAGAGCTCCAAATCTGTCAGATTGAGGGATCATTTCTTGTGCACAGCCCTCTTCAGGTCACCAAATGGATTTTCTATTGAATTTAGGTCTGGGCTCTGGCTGGGCCATTCCAAAACTGTATATTTTTTCTGGTGAAGCCATTCTTTTTTTGATTTAGATGTATTTTTGGAACATTGTCATGTTGAAAGGTGAAATTTGTCTTCATCTTCAACTTTCTAGCAGACGTCTGAAGGTTTTGGGCTGAAAGTGACTGGTATCTGGAACTGTTTATAATTCCCTTCACCTTGACTAAAGCCCCAGTTCCAGCTGAAGAAAAGCAACCCCAAAGCATGATACTGCCACCACCATACTTCACCGTGGGGATGGTGTTCTTTTGGTGATGCAAAGTGTTGTTTTTGCGCAAAATGTACCTTTTGGAACTGTGGCCAAAAAGTTCAACCTTGGTTTCATCAGATCATAACATATTTTCCCACATGCTTTGGGAGACTGTGTATTTTAGTAATTTTTTGCAAATTTTAGCCAGGCCTGGATGTTTTTCTGTGTAAGAAAAGGCTTCCGTCTTGCAACCCTACCCCATAGTTCAGAGATATGGACAGTATGGGAGACTGTTATTGTAGTACACAACTAGTACTTGCCAGAAATTTCTGCAGCTCCTTCAGTGTTGCTGTAGGTCTCTTGGCAGCCTCCCTGACCAGTATTCGTCTTGTCTTTTCATCAGTTTTGGGAGGGATGTCCAGTTCTTTGCAACGTCACTGTTGTCCCATATTTTCTCCACTTTTTGATGACTGTCTTCACTGTGTTCCATGGTATATCCAGTGCTGTGGAAATTTTTTTTATCTTTCTCCTGCCTGATACCTTTCAACAATGAGATCCCGTTGATGCTTTGTAAACTCTCTGTGAACCGTGGCTTTTACTGTAGCAGGCAACTGAGTAAATTTATTTTATTTTATTTTATTTTACATTTATTAACCGGGGGTGTCTGAGCTATAAAGGCCCTTTTTCAGCAGAGGCCCAGGGAGAAAAGCTCCACATAGAAAAATTACAGATACATTTATATATTTAGACATGTCGGGAAAATCCTACTAGGACAGCTGAACTTTATTTGGGGTTAATTAACAGAGTCTCTTTAATTGATGGCAGGTGTGTACCCAGGAAGACTGAATGCTGTAGATAAATCAAAAGGTGCTTCAACAAAGTATTAGTTAAAGGGTCTGCACACTTATGCAACTAGCTTATTGTATGTTTTTTATTTTTTATAGTTTTTCCCCTAACAGATTTGTTTTTCAGTTGAATTGTACAGGTTATAGTCACATTAAAGGTGGGACAAGTTTTGAAATGATTTATTATGGTCTCATTTTTTATATCACAAAAACCTGGCATTTTAAGTGGGGTGTGTACACTTTTTATATCCACTTTATGAATTCCAGGGCATCTTGCAAAATGGCCTGGAAACAGATGCAGTCACGTCCCCTTTGATGGGAATGTTCATCTGTGCTGCTCCCCTTTCCTCCGATAGCCAGAGTTATTCTAAAGATCAAGATAGACTTGCCAGAGCTGTTTCTGGTGACTCTTTTTTTGGCCTAGAAAAATGTTGGTTCTCCTTTTCCATGTACCTGTCCAGGGACAATTATCAAAATTTTCCTCTCAGAGAGGATTTGCTAGGAGAGAATAACAGATTTTTAATCCACCCTAACGTTCAAAATCAGCATCTGACTCAATGGACGATCGATTTTTGTTCCAAATTTGGCACATTTTTCTATGGAAATGCAACAGGTGTTAAAGGAGAGAGAAAGGCATGCTACTAGGAAATCACACTTAGCCAAATGGAAAATGTATTCTAGTTGGTGCCGTAAAAGAAATGAGCCACCCCAAGCAAGGGCTTCAGTAGTTCTTCATTACTTGATTGAATTGCTCAACTCAGGCCTTGCATTCATTTCTGTCAAGGTACGCATTCTGACAATTTCTGCTTGTTTGGGTTTAGATCACCTTTCTTCGTTATTTCAAATTAAACAGTTCTTGAAAGAGATATTACATATTAAACCATCTAGAAAACAGGTGGCATCTCCAGGCTTGGAATCTTTACTTTGTGTTGTAGAAGTTATTAATGCTGTCTATTTCCTTCTGAACCTGCAGTCAGCTAGCTATTCTTTAAAAAGTTTTCACATGAAAGTCTGTTTTGCTTATTGCTCTGATTTCTGTTAGATGGGTATCTGAATTACAGGCCCTGATGTCTACACAACTTTTCTGATCTTTCATAAAGACAGTTTGAGTTTTAGAATTTGCTTTAAACTAGACTATTCATCTGTGTGTGTGTTTTGTCCTGAACCTAAAACCAACTGAAACTCTTCATAATTTAAATATCCACTGACAGAATTTTACCTGGACTGGACTAAATGTTTTAGAAAGTCTTATAAACCTTTTGCTTCCTTTGATGACAAGAGGAAAAAGGACAGTCATTATCTAAACAAAATATTTCCAGATGGCTCTCAATTTATTCTGGTTTGCTACTCAAACCATGTGAAGGTCTCACTCTACCAAAGCGGTGGCTACTTTTATTTATTTATTTTATTTATTCCAGTTTGATGACCGGGGAGGTCTACTGGGCTCGGGGAGCCCATTTTCAGTGGAGGCCCGGGGAGAAAAGCTCCAACAATACATAGTTACATTAATAATTACTAAAACTTTGCATTACTGATAAATAAACAGGTAGCAAGTGCTTTCACACCAAATGTGCTTCATCAGATCTGATGACGCACATTTGGTGTGAAAGCGCTCATCTGTTACATACTTTTTACTGTTTTATTTTTTTAGATTAAACGTATTTTATACAGTGCCATTAGCTTGTTCTTTTGTTTTAATTGCTGCTTTTGAATTTGTTATTGAACCAGCTTTTACTGCTCAGTTTGATTCTGTTTCCTAATTTAATGATGAACCTTGTGTGGCTATGTAATTTAACTTACCATAACAGTACAATAGCTGTTCAAATAGATCCATCCCTGGCAGGTGTAACCTACTTTACCTTTCTTTGCTCTTCCGCCTTGGAGTTTCATTACTTTGCTTGGTTTAACATAATTTATTTAGACCCTCAGGCTTCAGCCCCATCTTTTGGGCTAGAAAGCTGTGAATTTTGTTTTGACTGTTTGTTCCTATTAAACCAGCGCATAATCCCATGCTAATGGTAGATATGTAAGGTATGAGGACGGAACCTAAAGCTTGTTAGACTGGCCATACATCTAATATCTTTGACTGGATATGGCCCATATAGTTGTGGCCATACTCTATCAGTCAGCTATTGTTCTCCCTCCTGTCTGCCATTCAACCCATTCATCCACCATCAAAGTTAAGAAGCCTCCAGTGCATTTTTCCTTTTAGGAGTGAGTAGCAGGAGTGGTGCTGCCATCCTTTCAGAGGATTTTTTTTTTTTACTTGCCTTCTTAATGCATGCCAGAGACTGGCATGCAGTGGGGCATATTTCATGTGTTTCAAAGAGATATCCCTTAATGGCCCTGTCTCTGTGAAAGCAAAGTGCCTCTGGTGATTGGTGTGTGCCTGGGATTCTTCACTGAGTTTGCAGTCCAACCCCCCCCCCCCCAAGGTAAACAAGTTCAACCTTATCTTTTTTTTTGTTTTGTATTTTTTGTTTTTATCCTCTGGTTTTCTGGATAGCTGTTTTCAGTGGCAAGGTCATTATTCAAACCTCAGTCAGCTGAAACTTAAGGATTTATCCCTCTGCATCATGGAACTAGCTAAGAAAAGTGTGTGTTTGTGTATGTATATGTATATATATATATATATATATATATATATATATATATATATATATATATATATATATATATATACACACACACACACACACACACACACACACACACACACCACACCACACACACACGCGTAAAAAAAATGCATGCATGGGTTCATTCATAAGCTTGAATGGCCAGAATGTCGAATAGGGTATCTATCACCACGTAATATTGAAACTACAGAATTTCCTAAAAGTGAGAAGTAGCTGCATGTGCAATATTGCAGTACAGCAGAGAGTGGGATTTTGCCCTTCCCTACCGTAGTATGATCCAGAGTTGGTGTATATAATTAGCAGGGAGGTATGGAAGGGGGCAGGGTGGCTGTACATAATGTATACATAATTCTTTGTTCTGTAACACTTGCTAAAATATGCAGTACTTGTGTTGTTTCTAAACTATAATTAGAATGAGGTTGACTCTCAGAAAGATACGCCCATTATTGTTTTGAAAAATACTCTGTTATTTCATTTTATACATTTGATGATGAAACTTGAAAACATATTTAACTGGTTTATTTATGCTTTTGTCTTTCAAGGTAGCTGGCTATCTCTAGAATATAGGATTTGTGATAGTCAGTATTGACTACATAGATAATCTAATGAGTTATAGTTGCCCTATTGTGTACTATGTATGATTGTGTTCAGGTTCTTAGCTTAAGGTCAACAGAGCTGAGCAGCAGTCCAGAATTAGGCTTAACAATTGTTTGTGCTTAAGAGCTACAGTTATGAATTGTAGGTGCTCTATTTTATAAGGCTGAAGTGTGGTGAAGGCTGTATCAAAAGTTATGTTCAGGTCACAGTTGTACTATATTTTGTTTTATTTTTTTCATAGAAGGAATACTTTTTAGATAAAATGGAATGTTTTCTTTTCTTCTTCAGGTTTTGTAACATCATAGACAATTTTTATAACTGAACCAAGAATGTGTTTTTGGATTCTTAATAAAGACGTTATGTTCTTACCATAACATTCCATATGCATTGTCCATCTCTGTCTTTATTCTCACTTGTGGGTTGGATCCGATGTGTCGGATCCACTTGGCCAACTCCCCAGCTCAAGGTCTTCAGCAAAAATCACGGGCCTCATTCTTTACCATAATGCATTCCCCTAGTTACCTCAGATCTTTGTTTGCCCCCCAGCCGCACATAAAGAAGGACTTACATAGTGGCAATTTGCTGATGTAAAGAAATATGTATATGTACTTACTGCTATAAATTAGAACTAGACTGAAAGGGGATATTCTCTGAGGTTGTATGGCATTGCTGAATCTTTATTTTATCCAGTCTACCAGGAATATAGGCAGGGGAAGGAGGGAGGATTGTGAGAATAAAGGACGAGATGGACAACACACATGGAATGTTAATGTAAGAACACAACATCTTTATGTGATGATGTCAATTTTGCCTTTAGTCTCACTTGTGGAAGCGGGTCCCAAGCAACTGAATTCTTGGGTGGCTCATGGGAGAATATTCCTTAGAACTGTAGAACCAAAATAAGCTCTACTCCTAGGGGCCAGATCCTCAGCTGAAGGGATGGAGGGCTGCCAATCACTTCTCTGTTTTAATAATTCTAGGATGTCTCCAAAGGAGACATCTTCAGGAGGTGATCGTGGGGACCCTTTTGCTTCCTCGAGGTCAGTGTTAGATGTGATAGATTCTTCCGGTGAGTCAAGATGCTTCCTCTTGCAAGTCCTCTTCCGAGGGACCCTTCAGTGGGATACTCAGGAGAGGTTTTGGAAGAGGGGGCAGTACCCTGACATATGTCCTAAGGCCTAACATCTCTACGGACCTGTGGAGAAGGCCCATGAGAGGACAGAGTCCTCACTTGAAGAGGGAGGAATAACCAAAAAATATTGTGTCCTAGACTGTGAAGAAGTCAAAGCCCTCCTCATTACCCCAAAGGCAGACACTCCTCACTCTGAAGAAGTCCCCGGATCTGTCAAACATGTTGGAGATGAAGGAATCTCCATAGCAGAAGAGAGCAGCTCCAAAGCAGATGTAGGAGCTGAACTCACCTGTGCTGAGGCCCCCAGAGGCATGGTCGGATCCAAAGAGATTAGACCAGTCTCATTGGATCCAACAGGGTAGTGTCAACTCCCAGAGAACTCCTGCTCCAAAGGCACACTCAGGGCAGATGTCGGACTCTAGGAAGTTATGGGTCCTTGACCCGACACCGACACAACCTGGACATCAGAATCTTCTGGCTCCAAAGCAGGAGGACTGATCGGAGGAGGAACTGTAACAGAAGATTGGGTTGGAGACTGACCCATATCCTTTGGCCTTGGATCCATGAGAAGTCTGACCAGAGTAGGTGTCTTCAAAAGTCTATGTACAACCCTATCCACATCTTCATCAGATAAACTCCTGGTAGATCTAGTTGGCCAGGTTAGGTGACCTTGATGTCGCTAATAGTGGAAAAGGGAGCCTGGAAGAAATCTTCTCAGTGGAAGGAGAATGGCTCCTATGTCTATGTGCATTGGAAGTAGTTGGTGCCAGTGAAGGTTCCTGCTCTGAGGAAGTTCTGGAGCCGGGAGGAGATGTCTGCTCCGATAGAGCCTTCAGGTCCGTCAATTTCGGAGCCTTTTGCTTTGGCTCCGATGAGGATCTTGGCTCCAATAAACGTCTTTCAGTTGGCTCTTCTAAAGGATCGGAAGATATAGCCTCAGAGAAAGGCATTTCAAAAGGCCTTTCAAAATCAGTTTATTTTTGCATTCTATTAATGCCCACTGTTTACAAATGTGGCAAATGGAGCAAGACTCCTGCAGATGAAGAGACCCCAAACAATACACACACAAGGTGTGTGAATCGCTAAGGGCCATCGTCTTACTGCACTTTTTGCACTTCTTGAAACCCAAAGACTTGCTTTCCTGTTTTTGGGACATGATCTTAGGAGAAAACAGAGATAAAATAGCACAATCACTCTAAGGAAGAGTAATTCCTCCAACTTAAACATACTTTACCCACAGACACACAAGCAGAAACTAAGACTCTGAACAAGGAGAAAGAAGTAGAAATGTACTACTAGTACTACATTTTTTTGCAGGCTAAAGAAGGTATTGAAGGGAAGGGAAGGAACATCCTCTAACTAAAATGGACGTTCCTAAATGCCCTCTAATTTAAATGGACGTCTAATGGGGGAAAGCTGTGTAAAGAAGTAAAATAATAAGAAATTTAGGCAGGGAAAGCTAACCTATGCTAAAATAAAGTAGTGAAAAAGTTGACTTAGCACATAGCTATACCTGACAAAACCTCTTTTGATGCGCAGCAAACGACGAGATCTGAGGTAACTAGGGGAATGCATTATGGGTAAAGAATGAGGCCCGCGAGCTTTGCTGAAGACCTCCAGCTGGGGAGTTGGCCGAGACAGATATAACACATCAGATCCGACCCACAAATGAGAATAAAGGCGAAATTGACAACATCACATGTTATTGTTAGAACTATTCCAAGTACTACTTAACAGCTAAATTTATATTAATTGATTCAGTTATTACACTTTTTTTTAAAAGGCTTTGTTTCATACTGCCAAGGTCTGTAAACATTCTTGAGTTCACTGTGGCATTAATTCACATTTGTTGTAGTCTGGGATTAGTAGAGCTGTCTGTCCATTATAGCAGAAGCACCTTTCCCTGCAGACAGTGCAGAGTGAAAGAACCAAAAAGAGAGCAAAGTGTTTGTGACACTTGTCTTACACTTCCTACGTCAGTAGCTAAACAGGGCAAAATTTCTGCCCTGTTGCCCGTCACAGAATATGCCCCTGCTGAGAGACATTTTGAGGAAA
This sequence comes from Protopterus annectens, assembly GCF_019279795.1. Taxonomy (NCBI): domain Eukaryota; kingdom Metazoa; phylum Chordata; order Ceratodontiformes; family Protopteridae; genus Protopterus; species Protopterus annectens. Next base: position 520,646,752 of record NC_056737.1, read on the forward strand.
TGGGACAGGAAAGGTAGGAAAACCCATATGTAATGACTTACAACTACACTGACATATCTTTGACCGTTTACTGTTGTGATAAATACCTTGCAGGAAACTCTACTGTCTCTCTCATTTACCTCTGTACTTGAAACTCTAACATAAGCATATTTTGTATATCTTTTATTTTAAACTATATAACCTAGTGAGTTACAGCTACCCTTCTGCGTACTACCATTTATGGTCAAGTTCTTAGCTATTAGGTCTCCAGAGCTGAACAGCAGTCTGGAATTAGATTTACAGTTGTTTGTGCATAAGAGCTACAGATGTTCTTCGTGTTTCACTGTTGCAGACATCACATTTGGGTTATCCTGTCATGGGTAGTCCTCAAGTCAGCCCAAATACCAGAGACTTAGTATTTCTGCATGGACTGATGTTAGGTAGTCAGGGGTATAAAATCAGGCAGCCAATGCCATTACATCAGTCTTTCTTGCTGAGGAGCCCGAAGCAGAAGCAGTTTGCACGGGTGCCGGTCAGATGCTACCTGAGTTTTCATTTCCGAATTGAAGTTGAAGTCTTCTAAAGCTAAGTACCCTGTTGGGGATACTTTTTTCTTGCTCTGACTGATGTCACAAAAAGTTAACAATTGTCTCGCCTTTGTAAAGCAAATACCACATCGAGACTTCCATTCTTACTACGTCACCTGTTTAGGCCCTGACCACGACGTCCCTCTCCGTCGCTTTTCTGCTTTGTTCAACGCCAGAACTATATGTTGTCGGGCCCTTATTGTAGCTAGATATTTTCGCTCTCAGTCCTTGAATACTGATATGGCTTTGGTAAGCCATCCGACTACTGATCTTCCGAAAAAAAAAACGTAAGGATAAAGACAAAGACAGACCGCACAGGTCCAAAACTGCAGACGATGCTTCTGTTAAGCTAGTCGTCACTTCACCGGTCCCAATAGTTTTATTTGAGCAGGAGTCCAATGACTCTGATGCTTCTAAATGTGAAGACATGCAACCCCTCTCTGCTTATGAGGATTCTGATGCAGAGGAATCCATTCCTTCTGCCTCTCCACCAGAGGATTTTTCATTTGGTGAAACTCTTCGTACAGTAAGGGAGCATTTCCAATGGGAATGTCAGGAATACCCTCAGTCACAAAAGAGACTCGGGGAATTCTAAGATTTACCACAGCACAGACCTTTGGCCATTCCTCCTGTCCTGGATGTTGTTGATGATGTTTTTATGCAATCTAGTTTGACTTTTGACACCCTTCCACCTGCACCCAGGAAACCTGACAGGTACTACAGAGTCCCTGACTCTCACAAATTCCTTTTCAAAAACCATGCTGCTGTCCCAGAGGTCATCTCTCAAGGACCTAAAGGAATTAAAGCAACCTCAGCTAAGAATCCCACTCCCCTCAGGCAGGGATTCCTGAGCTTTAGTCAGATGGGGTAAAAAAGTATACACCTCTGCTACTCTTGTTATTAGAGCACTAAATTGTCAGTTCCACATGCTAAAATATCAGCAGCATACCATGGAACTCCTCAGATAAAATAATATCTTCCTTTCCTGCTTGTGCAGAAAATAAAGAATTACAAGAGCTTATGCATTCTGCAAGCCAAGTTAATAAGCATACCTTGCAATGTGGCTTTGATGCCCTAGAAGCATCTTGCAGGGCAGCAATCACTAGTTCTGTCCTTAGGAGGCATGCTTGGCTTAAGGAGCAGACCTTACCAGACCATGTCAAATCAAAATTATTAGACGCACCATTGAACAAAGACAATTTGTTTGGCACCAAGGCAGAGGAGGTCTTAAAAAAGATGGAAGAAAAAGCTAAATCTGTGCAGACAGACTTTTTACAAGTCCAGCTTCCAAGGTTCAGTAGGCATTGTCCTTCCAAGCACTAGTCATTTCCGGCCCCCTCCAGGCCAGCTCAGACCCAGGGGAAGCAGACCCCCCAGACAGGAGCCCCAGGGAATGCAGAGATCTAAGCAATGGAGTTCCTCCTCTTCAAAAACAGGGAGTGCTAAGACATCCCCTTATGGTAAGAACTCAGTGACTTTACACCTCCATCCCTTACCTCTGCCCACCTGCTTGTGCCCCTAGGAGGAAAACTCTCCTTCCATGCAAACAACTAGGCCTCTATTACCAACGACCGATGAGTCCTCAACATAGTGTCCCAGGGATGCAACTTTTATTTCCACACTTTGCTAACCCCAAAAGGGTTCCCAGACCTTCCTCCAAATCATTGGGCAGAGGCCAAAAAGCAAGTCCTTTCCCTGCTCTCCATGAGGGCATGTACCTGCAGACCAAATAGGCCAGTTTTTTATTCCAGACTCTTCCTGGTACCCAGAAAAGAGGGCACCTGGCACCCAATCATTGATCTAGCTATTCTAAACACCTTTCTGGTGATACCAAAATTCAAACTCCTCACCCTCCAGCAACTTCTTCCTATGCTTTCCAAGGATGCTTGGTTAGCCGCCCTAGACCTAAAAGAGGCCTACCTACACATCCCAGGGAATCTTGCAGGAAATATCTACGTTTAAGGGCAGGATCTATGCACCTTCAGTTCTCTGCTCTTGCCTTTGGCTTATCCACTGCTCCCAGAGGTTTCACAAAATGCCTGGCTCCAGCCATTTCTTTTTGCAGACAAAGAAATATTCAAATTTACCCGTACTTAAACGACTGCCTGATTCAGGCACACAGTCAGGAAAAACTGTTACAGCACCTGACTTTTGTAAAGGACCTACTGACCTCCCTGGGGTATACTATCAATGAAAAGAAATCAAAACTAGTACCCACACAAAAATTGTATTCCTGGGAGCAAGCCTGGACACAGCATCCCAGATGGCATTCCTTACGCCAGAAAAACAAGCCCACCTGACAGACTACTTTTCTCAACTAGCCACCCAGAACCCTGTTATCCACAAGGAAAATCCTGCAAGCTCTAGGGTTCATGGCCTCCTGCATTCTACTCATTCCATATGCCAGACTGCATATGAGGAAACTACAGTGGTACCTAAAAAGCCTTTGGTGTCAACACTCTCAAGAGCTGGAAACTGTCATTCCAATGATACCTTGTCTAAGGAAAGATTTTCTTTGGTGGGCAGCAGCATGCAACCACAACAGGGGACTTCCCTTCTCACAACCCCACACCACCCAGACCCTCACCACAGATGCATCAGCCTATGCTTGGGGTGCACACCTGGACGACAGGTGCATTCAGGTCGATTGGAACCCAAATCAAATACATCTGCACAACAACCAGAAAGAGATGGTAGCTGTTCAGCATGCCCTGACAGCTTTCAGACCCCTACTCTTCCCAGGGCCTCTACTGATAACAGACAACACCATAGTGATGTGGTATATCAACAAGCAGGGAGGGACTCACTGCTTGTTAATCTACCACATCACTGTGGTGATGTGGTATATCAACAAGCAGGGAGGGACTTACTCTTATCCTCTCTGCAGGCTCGTCATGACCCTTTGGCACATGGCCACAGCCATGCAATTACACCTGCTAGCACAATTCCTGCCAGGCTCCCTAAACTCTCTAGCAGACAACTTAAGCAGAAACCTGCTAGACCCACACAAGTATAAGCTAGCCCACAGAACCTTCACCCTTGTAACCCAGAAATGAAGCACCCCAAAGGTGGATCTCTTTGCCACCCACTCCAATCATCAGCTCAACAAATTCTGCACCAGGGAGTCTCACAGCAAGGCCTGGAAAGTGGATGCTCTATCCGTCCAGTGGGTAAACCTTTCAGTCTATGCATGTCCCCCTCTACCACTCATTTCAAGGGTACTGCTTAAAATAAGAGAGGAAAAACCGAGGGCAATCCTGATTGCCCCAGACTGGCCATGCCAACATTGATACCCACTGTTGCGCAGCCTGTCAACCATGCCACCATGGCACCTACCTCAGATGCCAACATTCCTGACCCAGAAGAATGGAGAATGCATGCATCCCCAATTGCAGACCCACAACCTGGCAGCCTGACTTATTCCCTGACCTCTCCTCAAGCTGCCAATCTAAGCAAATAAGTCCTAGATGTTATACGTGAGACCAGGTGCCCCAGCACCAGAAAAACCTATGCTGACAAGTGGAAAAGGCTTTGCACCTGGATCCAAGCTAAGGGAGCTGAAGCAGCACAGCTCTCTCCCTACCTCTCATCCTGGATTACCTAGCAGACCTACTGCACAGAGATCTATCCTTCTCTTCTACTAAAATTCAAGCCTCTGCCACCTCTGCTCATTACAACACAGAACCACCTCTCTTCTCACACCCTCTCATTAAACAGTTCGAGGTGCTAACAACTTAAGGCCAGCCAGAAGAGCTCCTACCCCAGCTTGGGACCTTAACTTTGTGTTGGAAAAGCTCACCCTACCCCCCCTTGAACCTGCAGCTTCAATAGACTTAAAATTCCTCTCTTGGAAAAAAAGCCTTGCTTATGGCCATCACTTCAGCTAGAAGAGTTTCAGAGCTACAAGTACTCATGGCTGTAGAGCCCTTCATCATTTTCCATCCTGACAGGGTTTCCCTCAGGACAAACCCATCCTTCATGCTTAAAGTGGTGTCCAGTGTGGCTCTCAACCAATCCATTCATTTGACCACCTTTTTCCCTATCCCACAAAACAAGGGAGAAAAGGATTCTGCACTCTCTAGATGTGCACAGACAGCTCACATTCTATCTGGATAGGACTAAATCTTTTAGAAAAACTGACCAATTGCTAGTCAGCTTCGCAGCAGGAGCAGCAAGGCCATATCCAAACAAACAATCTCCAAATGGATAGCACACTGCATCCATTTCTGCTACAAACAGCACCAGAAACCACCCCTTAAGGGGGGTCAGGACACATTCCACCAGGGCAACCTCCACCTCTGCAGCTTTTCTCAGAGGGGTCCCCACCAGGGACATCTGGAGGCTGCAACATGGACTTCTGTTCATGCCCTCACCAAGCATTACCACCTGCCTATCTACTCCAAATCCGGGGCAGGCTTTGCCACCGCAGTCTTGCAGGGCATCCTTACCAGCCCTCAATCTTCTTGACTGCCTCCACCCTTTTCTTCAACTTTGGGAATCAACCCAAATGTGATGGCTGCAACAGTGAAACACGAAGAACATAGTACAGTTGTGTACACTTACCATAACTGTAGATGTTCAAGTGTATTCACTGTTGCAGTCCTGGTCCCCCCCCCCCCCCCATCCCCCTTGTGTCTCTCTCTCGATCTCTTCCTCTCTCCTTACAGGGAATTTTTGGTATTTACTTTCTACTGGTGGTGTTCTTCCACCATAACCTAGCTCCCTATTTGGGGGCTCCTGATAGTTGGGGCAAGAAAAACTGATGTAATAGCGTCGGCTGCCTGATTTTATACCACTGATGACCTGACGTCAGTCCTGGAGCGACAGCAACTGACACAGAAGTACTAAGCCTCTGGTATTCAGGTGGACTGAGGGCTACCCCTGGCAGGATAACCTAAATGTCATGACTGCAACAGTGAATACACTCGAGCATCTACATTTATGGTAAGTGTACACAACTGTACTTTTTGAATTGTAGGTGCTCTATTTTTAAAGCTGAAGTGTGGTAAAGTCTGTATTAAAAATTACGCTGAGGTCACAATTGTACTATATTGTTTTTGTTCTCAGAATGCTCTCCTTACAGAACAGCTGTTTTAAGTCGTCCTTCTTCAGAAACTAGAGCATTTCTTTCTCCTCCAACTCTAATGGAAGGCCCACCAAGGCTGTCACCTTTGTTCCCAGGGGGCCCTGGAGGAAGAGGTGGTGAGTACTTCCTGCAGTGTTGACTAGTGTTTACTAAAATTTTAGGAGAAGTTGCACCACTTTTCCTTTCAGACTATGTGTGTCAAATATGTTTTTTTTTTTTTTTTTACTGTTCTGAGTATTTTTACTCCATTTTGTGTATTTGTTACTAGATTTTGCACAGGTTTGCAGAAATGCACATTTCAGAATGTGAATATGTACATTAACTAGGCTTAGATTCCATTTGACTCTTAGTTTGTACAGTACAGTTGCTTACAGAGTCTTTCTAAACAGTGTGGTAACATTAATAATAGTGTTTTTTAATTATTGCACTAAACTGTTTAATATGCATGCAGCAACTTAACATTAACTGACAAATTATTTTCATCTAAACTTTTAATGTGTTGCTCAGATTTTAGTTTGCTGCAGCTTTTTTATTTTAATTCCCGGATTGTGACTTCTACTTTCTCATTTTTTGGATTTTAACTCATGAAACCATAGGGCCTACAGTAACTAAATTCATCACAGGGCATTTGGTACAGTGCACACTAAACTGCAGTATTTTACAAGAAGCTGCCTTGTAGAAAAGCACCATGATGCTCTATTATATAAAATAATTTATCAAATCAGCTGTCTTCAGCTTTCTTCACCCATTTGCTGGATAATTGTGAAATAATTTCCACCTGACGAATTTTTCACTCAAGGTCACTACTGTCAGTAGACTGTTCTTGCCTTGAGATTTAGTGACTGTAAAGGGACCACTATGGACAAATGATGAAAAAACATTTTTTATCTTGTCATGATTTACTGCATCTCCCAAAGCTGCCTAGAGCAAAATAATTGCTCATTCGTAATTATATATTTTTTATCCTTGTTTGTCCTCATGGGGGCAGACATTGCAGTTCCTTTGGAAAGCTAAATCTTTTCCATAATGTACATATTGTGAAAAGTAGCCCTACCATTTGTTGTCAGACTAGACTTCCATTCACTTAGAATGGAACACCTGAAAAAAAAACTGCCAAGTTTGAGAGTCTGCTGCTCATGTGTCATTGATTAGTCTACACTGAGTTTTACAAATGTTGTTCCTACTGATGTACTACACATTCTCAGAAAGAAGCTTGCAAAAGTGTCAACAAATTACTGAGATAAAGACTTTTTACAAGGAGCAGTTTTGCAAGTTTCAGTTCCTGACCAAGTTACTCCTTCTGGGTCTCCTCTCCATCAGTGGGCTAGAGTCTCACATATCCAGCTTGGCTTGATTCAACTAATTAGTCAACTTTGCATGACAGTAGACATCAAAGAAATCATAGCCACTAAAACTATTTACTCACATGTCTCTTCACTTCTAAATAGCATTTCCCAGAAATTATTTCTAAAAAAAGCACACATCAATTCAGAGTTTAGGCCAGTCTATCTGTTTCTTAATATGTGCACAGTAAAATATTAAATTTGATTGCTATTCTGGCTGTTTGCGTGGTATTCTTTGCATAGTTATTCGAAAAGTCTTTTGGCTTTTCCTGGTTAGGGGTTGCCACAACAAAACTCCGGTCCGCTAATGATTGGCAGTGGATTTTTACAGTGCCGAGTTGCCAGCCCGACACCCAACCTTCAAAGAAGGCACACCCATTCACGCACGCACCTACCTGCATGTCTTTAGACGTCACTCGACCATGGGGAGGACATGCAGACTCCACACAGAAGGCTCTCCAGCCAAGAATCGAACGGGAGAACCTCTTGCTGTGAGGCGACAATGCTAACCGCTGCACCACTGTGGCCCCCTTTGCATAGTTATTCTATTATACTATAACCTGAACTATGGTGTTTAATGCGAAGCTTTACATAACAATGAAACTGTTCTTGGATGTTAAGTTGTCAATCTTGCCTTCATTCTTGCTGGATGGGTTCGGTGCCGATCCTCGGCTCCGACTCGGCACTTGCTAAGCTCGAGAGCTAATTTTACCAGCTCGAGGCAACCCTATATACCATGATGCAAGGCGGAGACTACCCAGATCTCGTTTGCCGCTTCGCTTATGAGGTGCCTCTTTTACCAGCTCTAGGTAAGTTTCTTCATAATAAGACTTTGTCTCACCCCTTTTAATTTTCATAACCTTAGTTGTTTTGTGAACCTTAACGTTTATTTTAACCCTATTCCCGTTAGTGTTCCCTTTTTTTCGGGTTATTTATCCCCTTCCCTAGGTTAGGCCTTAGGCCTTCCCCTTTCCTAGATTTTTCCTGTCAGGGATTTTGTGTGTGTTTGAGTGTGTGTATCCCTGTTTAGTTTAGATTATTGGATTGGGTATTATTTGTGTGTGTGTCTGTGTTTTTCTTGTTACTTGTGTTTCCTCGACACAGTTATGTCGAAGGACACAAAGGTCCCAGGCTTCAAGAAGTGTGACTCGTGCTGTCAGAAGATGTCTCTGACAGACGGTCACACTTCTTGTGTTTACTGCCTGGGACCTCTGCACCTGCAGGACTCTTGTGCTATCTGTCATGCCTTCAGCCCAAGAGTCCTGCAGGAGCGCAGAAATAAATTAATATTGAGGGGCTTATTAAAGCCTGAGAGCTTCCCGACTAAGTCGGCTCCAGGGAAGCCCTCGAAACCTGTCAAGCCTTCGGCTGCAAGTCCCAAGCTGTCGGCTACTGGTTCTGCTTCTTCAGTGTCGAGATCGGCTCCGGCCGGAGCTGATCCTTCCATTTTAGAAGTCACAGTATCAGCTCCATCCGGCACCGATACTGCCAGATCTGGACACTCAGTGTCGGCTCCGGCTGGAGCCGACGTATCCTCAGCTCCTTCGGCTCCACCTATCTCTAAAAAGAGATCTTGATCCCCCTCATTGGAATCGATACGTTCGGCTCCGAGATCACCCCTGCTCTCGGAGCGGAGCCATCTGAGCCGTTCTTCTCGGTCGTCCAGGCTGTCTGATCACGACCTTGAGAGAGTGGTGAGTAGACTATTAAAGTCTCAGGCATTGGCCCAAATGCTCCACAGCCCATTTCAACAGACGGTAGCTATTTCACATCCACCTAACATTCCTCCTTCGACTCTCTTACAGAGCTCGGAGCCAGAGCTCCTTGGAGCCGTGACTGTTGTAGCTTCGGAGCCGATACCACCCCTTTCGGCTCCGTCGTCCTCCGCTCCGATTTCCTCCTTGAGGCCTTCGTTGGAGGGATCTGGGCATCTGGTCTCTCTCATCGGCTCCGAGGGGGCGAGTGGCATCGGACCCTTGTCCAACCCCGTTCTCCCTCTCGGAGCTTCGGCGTTGGTGAGCTCAGCCCCGACATCTGCCTCGGAGCCTTCCCTCTTGGTGAGGCCTGGAGTTCCTATCTCTTCGGAGCGGGAACCTTCTGGTCTCTCTGATGGGGAGCCTTTGAGGTGATGAGGAGTGTACTAGCCCCTGGGCTTAGTCAACGGTCAGTTCCATCAGCTCCTCCCACTACAGTGCCTGCTGACTTCTCTTCCCACTCTCTTGCTCCCGGACCCAGAGATCCAATGCCTCAGGTTTCCCCAGTGGGAATATCTTCCTCTTCCGAGGCTTCTCCTGATCCGTCAGGTGAACCTCCGCGTAAGAGGACATGTAAGAGGAAACATCTAGACTCCCCCAAGTCTATTACATCTGATACTGACTAGGATGAGTTGGAGGGATCCCCAAGGTCCTCCTCTAAGGATGTCTCTTTCTCAGACATCATTGAACTCCTTAAACAGAGGGGGAACTGGCCCTCCCTTAATCCTTCTGAGGACGAGTCAGTATACCTGGAGGCGTTCAGATCTCGACCCTCCACCTCCTGGGTGTCTCCGCCTTTTGACCCTCTTATGGACATAGTGGCTCGGAAGGCGTGGATGGCCCCGGATTCGGTGGAACCTATTCCTAGGAGGCCTTCTAAATTCATTACGGCCCCACCTGATAGGCAATATTTGACAAAAGGTGTCCCGGTTGATGCCATGGTGGTGGCTGCAGCCACCAAGAAGGAACTAGCTGATCCTTCAGTACCTGTCCATCCTCCTAACAAGGATTCTAGGACTATGGACAGGTACGGCAAGTGGATTTTTTTCTTCAGCGACCTTTGTCATGCGATCGCTGAACTACTTGTGTCACTTCACCCGCCTTCAAAGGGATGTTCTTAAAGAGTTGGGAGAAGTTTTACAGGATCCGTCAGCTGCTGGGTCTCAGGATAAGATTAGCTCACAGCTAGGAATCCTAAACTCCATTGTTAACTCCTCCATGCGGCTCATTTCTTATGCAGCCGATGGAGCGTGTAGGGCCGCAGGCACAGGAGTGGCTTTAAGGAGTCAGTCCTGGATGCGGCTTTGTAATTTTGCAGACCCCTTCAAGGCGTCCTTCACAAACTCCCCTTTTGATGGTTCAACCTTGTTCAGACCTCAAGTGAAAGACACTTTGACTAGATGCGAACAAGATGGCAAGACTCTTTCTGCCGTGGGAGTCTATTTCTCCACCCCTTCAAGACCTTACCCAAAAGGTCAGAAGGGAGGGAAAATGTGGTTCCGCAAATCTCAAGGAGTCACGCCTGACGCACGAGGTCAGTTTACCCCCAGAGGCAGAGGGGGTAACAACAACAGATGCCGCCCTAGGGGCAGAGGGGGTCTGCAGAATCAGGGCAGCAGAGAGCCTCTTTCTGACAAAACCCTTCCAGCATCCCTGAGATGTTGCCCGATTGTCCGCCTTCGGAGGCAGTCTGGGGAAGATTATTGCTGTACCCAATAGCCTGGCTTTCCCTTTCTCAAGACAAATGGGTACAGTCGATTATATCCGAGGGTTACAAAATTCCCTTTATTCAAACCACAATTCAGCAAAAGGGAACCCTTCCAGACGTTCCACCCGGTCTAAGGGAACTAGCAGTACCAGAAATATCAAAACTGCTAGCAAAAAGAGCCATCCAGCCAGTCCCAGCAGACCAAATAGGATCCGGAATCTACTCAAGGTTCTTTTTAGTACCAAAAAAGACAGGGGACTGGAGACCAATATTAGATCTGAGCAAACTAAACAAGTTTGTAAAGAAAACAAGATTCCTGGATGGTCATGCTTCAGTCCATTCTACCCTTTCTGGGCAAGGACAATTGGATGTGCTCAGTAGATCTTCAGGATGCGTACTATCACATAAAAATTCACAGGCACTCCAGAAAATTTCTCCGCTTTTGGCTGGGGACCAGTCACTTCCAATTCAGGGCCCTGCCCTTTGGACTCACTACAACCCCTAGAGTGTTCACCAAATGTATGGCAGCAGTTACGGCTCACCTGAGACGTCAAGGATTCCAGGTGTTACCATATCTAGACGACTGGCTCCTCACTGCCACCACCAGGCATCAACTTCTCCAAGCCAGAGATTACACCATTCACATTTGCAGAGGGCTAGGGATTTCTATAAATTTCGAAAAATCTGCCTTGTCAATCTATTACTTTTATAGGCGCAAAATTGCACACCGTACAACTTTCAGTAAAGTTAACAGACCAAAGGATCTTGGACATTCAAAGTCACGTCCAGGTGATTCTTCTCAGCAACAAAATTCAGGCCAGATTTGTTCTGAAAGTATTGGGTCTTATGGCAGCCGCCATAACACTTCTTCCCTTTGCCCGCTTTTACATGCATCTTCTACAATGGATGCTATTCGCCCAATGGTCCTTTCAACAACTTCCCATGCATCACAGGATCATAATAACTCCAACTTGCAAAAGGCATCTGACCTGGTGGATATCGTCCCCTCAAGTCCATCAGGGCAGACCCTTTGTTCCTCCTGCCCCGGTCGCCACGGTTACATCGGACGCCTCCCTGATCGGGTGGGGGGGCATTATCAGGGCAAGGATGATCCATGGCACTTGGCAACCTTTCGAATACCATCTGCACATAAATGTCCTAGAGATGAGAGCAGTGCTTTTAACGTTGCAAGCCCTCAACGACTTTCTTCCCCTGGGAACTATTGCAGTCCAAACGGACAATATGTCCGTAGTGTGGTATATCAACAAACAGGGCGGAACCAAGTCCTATCCACTGTGTCGAGAGGCTCTCAGACTTTGGCAGTGGGCAATCTCTTCTCAGCGGTTTCTGATAGCAACGCATATCCCCGGGAAATCCAACATCATAGCGGACAGGTTGAGCAGAGCTATTCTCATGCCTCACGAGTGGTCTCTCAAACAATCAGTGACGGAAGAGATTTTTCAGGAGTGGGGCCTTCCTTGCTGCGACCTTTTTGCTACACCTCAAAACAGCAAATGCCCAGCCTTCTTCTCTGTCTTCCCCCTTCCAGGCCATCCCCCCAGAGGCGCTCTAACTCAAGATTGGCCCCGGGGACTTCTTTATGCCTTTCGATATGGTTTCCGTTCCTACATCGTTATCTCTTGGTACAGCCATGGCATCTGGACCCGGTTCCAGATCTTCTGACCCACCAGTTGGGGCAGCTGCACCAATCCATACCTTCTCCCAACCTCACTGCTTGGTTGCTCCACTTCCATCCTTAGCCAGGCTTCCTATGATTTCTAATCCCGTCCGGGATATCATAGTAGCTTCCCTTAAATCTTCTACCAGAAGGATTTACACTAGTAAATGGCAAGGTTTCTCCTTCTGGGCAAAAGCTAGGAATATAGACCCCTATACTGCTCCGATTCATTCGGTCTTGGACTTTCTAGCTGAGATTTTTCATTCAGGATCCTCTTCCTCCACAGTAAAAGTTCAGCTGGCAGCCATTTTGAATTTTCATATAGGCTTTCTGGACCACAACATTATGTCACATAAACTTTGCAAGGCATTCCTTCGAGGTATCTTTTTACTTAAACCTCCGATTAGAGACCCCCCACCACAGTGGGATCTAAATTTAATTTTAACATCCTTGATTCTCCCCCCTTTTGAACCTGCAGCTGCCTGTTCATTGAAATTTCTTTCTTGGAAGACGCTCTTTCTAGTCGCCATTACTTCTGCCAGGAGAGTATCTGAGCTTCATGCTCTCTGCATTCGTCCTCCTTACTTAATCTTCCACAAAGACAGGGAATCTCTAAGGACTAATCCGTCTTTCTTACCTAAAGTGGCATCGCAGATGAACTTAAATCAATCCATTGATCTTCCAGTTTTTTCCCAAATTATTCTAATAGAGCGGAACAAAAATTACATCGTCTTGATGTTCACCGCCAACTCAGATATTATCTAGACAAAACTAAACATTTTAGGAAATCTGATCAACTGTTTCTATCCTATGCAGAGAACAGGAAAGGCCTTCCAGTTTCCAAGGTGACTTTATCTAGATGGCTGTCTTCTGTGATTACTTACATTTATCAGCTCAGAGGCAGAGAGTTGATTTCTAGGCTAAAAGCCCATTCTACCAGAGCTCTAGCTACATCTACAGCTTTTCAGGCTAGACTTCCAATAGACACTATTTGTGCAGCAGCCACATGGGCCTCTCCTTATACCTTTGTTTCACATTACAAATTAGACTTGGCCTTCAGAGACGGAGCGAATTTTGGTTCCACCGTTCTCAAGAGTCTGTTCCATTGAGCCACCCAGGATAGAGGTGCTAGGGACGCGGTCCCATCCAGCAAGAATGAAGGCGAGATTGACAACTTAACATTAAGAAGTTATGTACCTACCATAACGTTCCATGTTAGTTGTCTTCTCTCGCCTTCTTTCTTGCGTCCCGCTCTCCATCCCCCTAGCCTGGTCAGACCGAGAAGATTATGCCTCTTATCTTAAGAGGCTTTATCCTTTTTCTAGCTAATCAGCTTCTAGTGTCACTAGATTAGGTTGATCCCTTTCAGAGGATTATGATGATTATGATTGTCATTTTTAGTATTGTTACTTTTTCTTCCTCCTTTCCAGTTGGAAGAATATATTCCATAATTTCCTTAGCTACCAAATGAGATCTGGGTAGTCTCCGCCTTGCATCATGGGATATAGGGTTGCCTCGAGCTGGTAAAATTAGCTCTCGAGCTTAGCAAGTGCCGAGTCGGAGCCGAGGATCGGCTCCGAACCCATCCAGCAAGAAAGAAGGCGAGAGAAGACAACTAACATGGAACGTTATGGTAGGTACATAACTTCTTATTTCTTTTTAACGATGACCTTCCAAGCCTCTGATGTGACCCAGTAATTTCTGTTACTATAGGGTTATGTAGTTTGTCTTAGTTGTATACTTGTAGCATATCTCTCATCCTCAAAGCAGCAGACTCATGGAGAAAGATTCCAAATCAGATACTTTTTAAAGTAGCAATACTACAGATTTAGTAAGCTCACAAGATAAGACTACATGAATTAGCATTAATTTTCTGAAGACTAAAAAAAGTCTTTAATTGCAGTGAATGTCATTATTTGTTCATGCGAATAGAAAACCTTTTTCAAAAAGCTTTATTGATTGTAGTATTTTAGAGCAAAAGTATAAGCCAAAATTAGTGACAGTTGTGGGGTATGCTGATAAGCAATCCAACGCTCCTGCTCATCTGTTCTCCATTGCAATGACCCGAAATCAGACAGGCATGTACATACTTCATGACACACATGTATTGAAACAGTACTAGCAGGTGTAGCAGTGATATATTCCAAACAGACACTCAAAAAATATACTGACAAACACAGTGCAATGTATATGTCTCAAACAAGCAATAATGAAATCACTAGACCTACACTGATCGCAATTTTACTCTTAATCTCTTCGTTTCACAATGTGTAACATTCACACCATACTTACAAAGGCACACCTGCATTCCCCCACAAACACACAGCTACCCACACCCACACATCATACCAGTCAACTCTGAGGCTTTTCCCACATCTCTGCTAAGTACTACTGTAATAACTTTGGCAGACAAAAACAATTGTTGAATGTCAGCTCAGGACTCCCATCTGTACCTATTGGAGCCAGTCCACTGTACCTACACAAGTGACCCCCCCCCCCAGCAGGACAGGAAGCAAGTGTCAGTACAGATTTGCTCCATAGTTCTTTTACGCCACACCCACACACACACACAAAAACAATGTATGATTAGTGTGGGCAAATCTGCTTGTTCAGTGTCACTACCCATTACCTTATCAGCAGTTGTCAGTCCACAGCTGTAAATCCTACTGCCCATTTCATTTTGATTGGCACACATAAACACAAAGGTGAAACAGAGTAATTTTAAAAGGTACTCCGTATTTGTGCCGTTGTCCATATTATTGTTGGCTTGGTATGGAATTCTTAAACAAAAGACGGTGAGAGGTATGAGTACATGGTGTTAGTAAATAATATGCTTTAATTGCTTCAGTGTAGATGGTCATTGTACTGGAGACATTATTTTGCTACTTAACTACTTGAACTCAAAATCAAAACGAAAGTGCTTGTGATGACTACATTTGCATTATGTTTTGTATCCGGAACATGAAAAAGTAAGTACTCATTTATCTGTTGTAAAATAACCCATTTACTTAAGTCATACATCCAACACTGGGAGTTAAAAATTGTTCTGCTAGTAATACCACTAGAAAGTGCAGCTCTGCTGTTAATCTGTCATGCCTTTTATAATAGTTTTTTAAGTTCTTTTTTTTTTCTTTGTATTTTATGTATGTGGATGGGGGCAGGGTTAATGCATTTTGTGATTCAATCTGAAGTAAAACCAGATATTGTGTTGCAAATCATCATTATAGTCAACTACAAATGCCGTTTGGCTTTCATTCTTTTAGCAACAGATTGGTATCACAAAACCAGAAAATCAAAACAGAATGGCATTTCCTGATAGTACAAGTATCTCACTGCTCTTCCTTTTAATTAAAGACACTTAACATATATTAATTACTCAACGATGCTTTACTATTTATTATTGTTAAACCAAGAGAAATGGCCTATCAGTATTCATTATACAGTAAGTTTTCAAATCAAAATATACATACATAGAGATATTTCAAGCATGGGCATTAATGCCCTTCTAGCTTGCCAGCATACCAAAAACACTTGTTTCCATAATAAGTGTCCAGACTGCTGTTAAAATATCTAAACTAGTAGTTGCTTTAATGTAATTTGGTAGTCTGTTCCATGCATGAGCTACACTGTCAGAGAACCAATTAGTACACTTCTCATTCCTATATAATCTTATGCATAGGTTGTCTGATTCTCTAGCACTTTTTGGTAACCCTAAACAAACCCAGGGGTAGTGGTCCCTAAATGCCCTATATATCTGAATAAGATCTCCTCTTAGGTATCTGTAAGAGACACTGTACAAGTTCAGATATTTTTGCCTTTCATAATAACTTAAATTTTCGCATCCATGGATGCTCTTGGTAAATTTCTGCAGTAGTCTTTCTAGTTTACTCATGCTAGTTTTCTTATAGGGTTTCCATATTGTTATTCCATACTCACGTTTGGGTCTAATGTAACTAACAAACAATTACTTCATCATTTTTGATTTCCTAAACTTTATAAATCTTTTTATACAATCTATAATAGTTGAATGCCAAAAGAATGAGAACAGTCACCACGAACAAATCACTTCTGTATACAAATCCGAGGATAATCACAGTTAAGTCCAATAATATCCACCATGAAAATGTAAAAAATCATTTATTTGGAACGTAAGATGAGCGCTTTTGCATAGTTAGACTATGCTTCATCAGATACAATAACATAAAACAATTCAGAAGCAAATAAGTACCCTACATTTTGGCGGGCTCATTAAGCTAACTACCCATTATCGCCTAACTAGATTGACAATCATAATGAACTCGAAATAAGTTACATTAAGGTCAATACACTTCCTTTGCCATTCAATGCCAAACTTACGTTGCATGACATTCCAAGACATTTCTAAAAACATTCATTAGAGAACATCAAACTTGCAAGATTCTGATAATGCATAAATATAAAAACTTCAATAATGCAAGTATTAAATAAAATCACTAATAAAAACGCTAACTCTAGGGCGTGTGATGCTCACAAACATTTTGCACTAGTTACTTACATAAAGCTTTTACGATGAGATCCATCACTAACTCCATATGCCTATTTCCTAAAGTATAAACATCCATCTAGAAGCTGTACCTTAATCACTAAGAGTTCGGTAAGGAAACGGACTCTTAATTCACAATTTCATCAACGGGGTAAACTCCGTACTGAAGCATCAACACAATGACATCATCACCTACGGGGTGAACCTTACTTCATTCGCTGATGGTATCACATGCTTTCAGTGCTCTTGAAGGAGTACCTCCGGCAGTGAGAAGTAATCCCCCAGGTCCTAATGCCAAGCCCTTAGCCTATAAAAAGAGAAACGTTCATTGAACACCAAAAGCTTTATACAATTTAATATACAAAGCTGAGCAATCTTAGTGGTATTCAGGAAGCCGATAACAGCTCCTAATACCTAAACTATTGTAAATGAAACTGAATACGTTTAAAGGGCAAAGCTTCATGGCAAAATAGGCATATATACTTATATACTAGAGATATATATCGTAGCTCTTCTACAGTTATTGTCAGGCGATATAATATGAAACAATTTCATTGCCCAACAGATTTCATGCTGAAAAATAATTGTTGAAGCAGAAATATTTAAATTCATAAGTTTGCCAAATAGATTTCATGTTTGGGTAATTATTAGAGTAAGAATATGTAGTTTCATAAGTTCACCATGATTTAAAACAGTACGCTAACAGCAACAAAATATATATATGACAATCATTCAGGTCTCATTGCCCAGGATCTTAGCACATGAAATAAACCTTCATTGAAAATCAAACGCGTATATAGTTCAAAATGTGAGGCGTAACAATTAGGCAACACTCAGAATAACAATTCTTAACTGCAATCTATAATAAGAACATAATATGTTGTTTAAAAGATGTTGCTTCATGACTCTATACACATACATATATGCTAGGTATTCATCACGACCCTCACATAGTTATTATCAAAGAGAATAGTCTATACACATGTTCTAAGAAATCAATAGATACCAAACTCGGATATAGTCATGCGAGTAAAGTATTTAGATTCACATGGCATAATCATGTACCACAAAAATTATATTAACTCAAAGTTACTGTGTCAATTTATAAATTGTGCCTGTATTAATACATCCATATGCTCAATCTATATACATTCTATATAAAGGATGCCATGAGCACCAGTAGTTCTTAGTGTGGAGTTATACATAAATACATAAATGGACATATATGTTGATGTAAAGTTTAAAACCTAATATAAAACCTAGTGAGTCATAAAGTAGTACGAGATAGAGTAATACAAGGCTGAATTTCAATAGGGCAACATACCTTGATCATTAAATGCTTATGGAGCATACCTAGATAAACAGTATAAGAAAACATGTATATGCACACTATAGAGCAACGGATAGAACCTAGTGTATACTAGATGATGTCATTATAGTTAGTGTATGATGTGTAGGCTGTTTAGAATCACAGCCTTAAAATGAATCGCAAACTTTATCTACGTTCAATCAGCACGGGTTTTAAAGAAATGGAACTGTTTAACCCTGGTGGAAGATGTGCCGCTAATTTCAGGATCCAGTGCAGTTCAGCTTTGGCCAATCTCTGTTCCACATTACCCCCTCTCAAAGTTGGAAAAATTATATCTAAGACTCTAAACATGAAAGAGTGAGAAGGATACTCCTTAACATGCCTAGCTAGTGCATTCGTCTCCTCCTGTTTCCGGATCTCATAAAGATGGTCATAGATACGGTCCCTCAGCCTTCTCTTAGTTAGACCCACGTAGAATACTGTACAAAGGGAACAGGTAGCCAGATATATCACATTTTTGGTGTTGCAGTCAGCATAATATTTGGGTCTAAAAACAAAATTCATGCTAGGATGTTGATAGACCTGTATCCTGCTTAAACTATTACATCTGGGACAATGTGAGCAAGGGTACGTTCCTTTACTTACTAAGGCTCCCAATGCTAAACTGGTGGATTTCCTTACATTAGTAACATATTGATCATTACAGAGTTGCTTTTTGAGATTGTTGCTATTCCTATAGCAAAATTTAGGTATAGGACCTACTATATCTCTAATCTCCTTATTTGCTGTAAGAACGTTCCAATTCTTCCTGATTACCCTCCTAACACTCTCCACTTCATTGGTATATTTGATAACATAACTTAACCTATTTCCATGGACAATGGAATCAGAAGTGACTTTCATCCTGTACCCACTTGAAATAGGTGGTTCTACATTAGTAGCATACTCCATGTCTCCAATAATTTCTTGCCTCACTCTTCTCACCATATTCATGTCATATCCCCTATCTCTAAAAAGGAGCTCCATGTTGTTGGCTTCCTTAAAAAGATCATCCTTGTTTTGACAAAGTCTGGACACTCTAATGAATTGGCTTGTTACTATACCTCGAAAGGTGTAGGCTGGATGCATACTGTCTGGTGCTAGCAACGCATTTTTCCAGACAGTTTTCCTATACAGTGTAGTGACAACTTTTCCTTCTTCCGTTTTATTTTGTTAATCTATAATAGTTCTATAACTATCATTAACTAATTGGTTGATATGATTAGAAAAACCCGTAGCTGAATCTACCCATATACCCAGGTCCTTAAATGAGTCCACAGTTTCAATCACTGTGTGCTGTATTAAATATTCACCTTTCAATTTATGTCTCCCAAATCTCATATGTTTATTTTTTGATGCATTTATCAGCACATTATTCTCCTGTGCCCAAATGGTCAACTTATTCAAGTTATTTTGCAGACGTGTCTTATCTGTAACGCATGTAATCAGTTTACCCAGTCTCAGGTCATCTGCTTATAGACTGTAGAACACCTCAGATGAAAAAGTTAGGTTTGAAAGATACAATCTGAACAAGTAACGGCCTAGGATAGAGACCTGAGGGACACCCTGACTGTAACCAAGGATTTTCACCTGTCCAGTTGCTGTATGATACTTGCCATGTCCTATTTGTAAGCCATGCAGCTATCTATCCTGTCAAGAGTACATCAATACCTAGTTGTACTAATTTATTGATCAGTGTTTTGTGTATGACCCTGTCAAATGCTGAAGTTAAATCTATATGAATTGCATCAAAGCACACTTTTTCATTCATAGCTGTTATCATATTGTTATAGAACATCATGTTACAGGTGGTAATAGATCTGTTTTCAACATATGCATGCTGATATATGATTTTAAGTCTCAACCTATCCAGTTCTGACAGTAACTTATCCAATATTACCTTCTCCATTATTTTTCCACAACTTGAAAGTAGACTTAAGGGTCTATATGACTCTGGGTTTGTCCTACTCCCCTTTCCCTTAAAGATAGGTTTAATTAGCACATGTCTCCAATCTTGAGGAATCTCCACATATTTATATGACATAGTGAATAATAGATATAATGGTAATGTAAGTAAGTTCTTGCTGAAGTGTTCTCAGGTCATTGTTACTAATTCCGTCTCCTCCCTGTGCTTTGTTTGGATCCAGTTTGCTCAGTTCTTTTTCAATAAAATCTAATTTGATTCCAGTATCTGGGAGTACCTGAATGTCGCTAGGACAATTTATCACCCCTTTTGTGGAGCCAAACTGTTTTGCATAAGATCTTGTAAATATATCTATAATCTGTTGTGTCTGAGAATAAATTTTAGAATCTGCACACAGTTTATCAATTTGTGTGTCTTTACTCCTTCCCCATCTTATGTATCTGTAAAAAGGATTCCTATTATGCTCAGTATCTTTATATACATTTTTTTCAAATCTTTCATGATCTTGTCTCACGCTATGCTTAATCTGTTTGTCCAGCTTGTTTATTTCAGTTTTCAAAGTTATAGTTTGGCCTCTCTTCTATTTCTTATATTTTTTCTCTCTCACCTTAATCAAATATCTTGTTCCCATGGAAATATATCCCCTGATGTTATATGTCTAGATCCTGATGTTAAACATTTTTTTGATTTTTTTACACTCCAACAATTTCTCTTTCAAAACTTTCCACATTCCATCTGCAGTTTTTCCACTGAACACCTCTCTCCAGTTAGTTTTACATAGTGACTCTTTTGCGTCCATGTAGTCCGTAATTAACCTTCTGTGGTTTAGATTTCAGTTTGGCAGAATTATCTAGAAACAAATTAACCTTTATAACCCCATGATTACTGCACATCAACCGTGGTAAAACTTGACCTGCAGTAACAGTAATTTCTTTAAGAACACAAAATGTCTAGTATGTTCTGTCCCCTGGTAGTTTTTTTTTTTTACAATCTGATGCACTTTGTTCCTGAATATACGTTGTGAATAATTTCCTTGCAAATGTTATTGAATCAATATTATTCCATTCTGTTTCTGGTACATTTAAGTCCCCAGCTAATATTATTATTCCCTCCTGTGTTTCATGCAAGAAATGTATGAATTCCTGTAGGTCATCCACACTTGACTTTGGTGGTCTATACACTCCAACAATTGTTACATGTTCCAGGGTTGTCTTTATTGTCACAGTTACACAGGCTATAGTATTGGTGTTATCATTGAACATGTAATAATCACAAGTCTTGTAACTATCTTTAATCCCTATCATAACACCTCCACCTGATTTTTTGTTAGAATGTCTATTACAGTAAAAACATTTATACTCTGACAGAAATGGTTTCCAGTCATTGTTTTTTAACCATGTTTCACAAACAAAACATCAATCTTGCAGGAACGTAACACATTTTCCAATAAAAAAACTTTATTATTAATGCTCCTAGCATTAACAACCATCAGAGATGCATCAATGTTGCTATCTGTGAACTGATAAATTTTCAACCTGGCAAAAATCCTGCCTAGTGTTTGTCAAATATTGCAAAATATCTGCTGCAAAAATTCTCTTCCCTGATCTTGACAAATGCACACCATCCTGTCTGAACACGTGTGCCAAAAACTAGGCTTGGATGCTGTACACATTTCCATTTTTTAAAACAGGACATTTTTTCCATGTAGGTATTTACCTAAAAAATCTTTTCATTCACAGTGACCTGACTATAATTTCTTAGGTGATTTGTGAAAAATATGTCCTAACACCAGTACAAGCTATACTATCTAAGAGGGCTGTCAGTTCCCTACTAACAGTCAGAGAATCCTTGCAGATGACATCATTTGTACAGACATGAATAAAAATGGATCCATACTTCCTTACAGTAAGGTGTTCCAAGGCTGGTCTCACATCTTCTGTTTTTGCTCCTGGCATGCGTAACACAGTTTGATGTTTATTATCTTCTCTGCAAATATAAGTATCAGATCTGAAGTAGGAGATTCATTTGTCAGCAACCTGTGGGTATGGATCCGATATCGGATCCGAACCGGCATGGTTATCCAGCTATGGATCCGAGCTCCTAGCTCCTCCCCTCACCCATAATGCCCTGCTCTCCCTACATGACCTCAGATCTAGTTTGCCGTGTTTATGGTGACAGCTTGATCTTTGAGCTCCTACAGCTAAGTGGAAATTTGTTATTTTCTAAGGGTTTTTTCGATCTTTAAATAGTATAGTTGTGTGAAAGTTTTAGGTTTCCCATACTTTTAAACTGTTTTTGGTTAATTTACTAACATTTTTGTGCAATTCCCTTCCCTCGCTGGTAGCGTAGTTGTGTGTGCGTGGTCTTTGGGGCCTGTAGTGGGTCTGAGTAGTTAACTTTGGTTAACTTGTTAGTTTATATTTTTTTTTCTGTTAAAAAAAAAAAAAAAAAAAGTCAGAAGCCCCAAAGGCGATTTTCTCGAAATGCTCCGAGTGTGGCCATAAGCTGTTCCCTGCTGATGGCCACACTCGGTGCGTTCGATGCCTTGGGGTTGAACACCTCACATCTGGATGTTCAATCTGTGCAGGGTTCAACCCCAGGGCATTGAAGGAGCGGAGGTCGAAGCTGGTCTTGGCGGGACTTTTGCCCCCGGACTCGGCTTCGGCCTCCGCCTGCTGGTAGTTACCGCTCCTGCGGTACCTGCTCTACCTGCTCCCACTCCTCCTCCTGGGACTCAACCTCCCTCTACGGGTTCGGAGGACAGGGAAGCTAGGAAGAAGGACCGGAGAGAGAAGCACCACAAGCGGCGGGCCGAGACCTCCGTCTCGGCCCCGCCGGCTAAGTGGGCTTCTCCTCCGGCCTCTCTAGCTACTGGTTCTCCTACTCCTCGGCTCCGGTCCCTGACCTTTTCACCGGGACCTGAGGAGGAGGAGACCCGACCTCCTTTGAGGCTATCGAGGCGGTACTCAAGGCCTACCTCGGTAGCCTCTTCGAGGTCTACTTATAGTCTTTCAGATGCTGATCTGGACCGGATGATGCGAAGGTTCATCCAGGCCCAGATGCAGATGGGAGTGCTCCTGCCTCCCCCCCCCCCCCGGGGGGGAGAGCTCGACCCCCTTTTTCAAGCCCATAGCTCCTTCGGAGCGCTCGGAGCCGGGCAGCTTTGGAGCTTGGGGTGGGTCGGCTCCGATAGTACTGGCTACTTCGGATCCGACCCTGCCCTCGAGTGTGTCGGATCCGACCTCTCGGAGCCTTGGCCCGAGTTTCGGATCCGAGGGACTCGGTGTGCCTTCGGCGCCGTCTGTGTCGGAGCGCACTGGCCCCTCGGATCCGAGAGGCTTGGCGCCGGCTCCGATCCACTCCTCGGATCCGAGGGGGAGCCGACTGTCGGATCCTTTGGTCGAGGCCGGCTCCCCTTCGGCTTTTGATGTAGTGGAGAGGGCTCTGTTGAGGGCATCCGGACCCCCGGCACTTGCTTCGGCTCCGTCCCGCACTCCATCTGCTCTGGGTCAGGCTTCCATCACCCGGCCACTGGGACAGCCCGTTTCGATGCCCCAAGCAGTTCCTGTGGAACTAGACACTGCTTGCGAAGGTTCCTCGGACAGCCCCCCGAGGAGGCACCTCGCAAGCACATGTGTAAAAGGAGGCACATAGACTCTCCCGAGTCTTTAACTGAAGACACTGACTTGGAGGAAGGGGAAGGCTCCCCAAGATCACCCCCCGAGGATGTCTCCTTTGGAGACATCATGGAAATGCTTTGTATAAGAGGTGGGTGGTCTGCCCCAAAGTCTTCGGACGAGTCCGTGTTCTTGGAGGCATTCGAAGTGGGCCCGTCTACCTCTTGGGTGTCCCCTCCTGCCGACCCCCTGGTGGACCTCATTACCACCAGGGCGTGGAAGGAACCGGACACCGTGGAGCCAATTCCCAAAAGGCCAGACAGGATTCTCAGCCCCCCTGCTGACCGTGCCCACTGGAGTAAGGGTCCTCCGGTAGATGCCATGTTGACGGCAGCAGCCACCAAGAGGGAACTCGCCCAGAAGAGTCCCTCAGTCCATCCTCCGAGCAAGGATTCTCGGATGATGGACCGCTTGGGGAAGCGAATGTTTAGTTCAGCGACCTTCTCAGTGAGGGCGCTCAACTATCTGGCACATGTTATTAGGATGCAGCGCGATCTTATTAAAGAATACGCTGCATCCCCCCCCAGAGTCCATGTCGGAGGAGGACAAAATGTTGCACTCCACCCATATGGCTACTCCTCGGTCCGTTACAAATACCTCTATGCGGTTGCTTTCCCACGCTACTGAGGGAGCCGCTAGAGCTGCAGGAGTAGGCCTAGTCACGAGACATCAGGCCTGGCACCGCCATTGCGATTTCATGGAGCCCTTCAAGGCGTCCTTCGCGAACGCCCCCTTTGATGGTTCTGCCCTTTTTGGCAAGACGGTTCGCGACACCTTGGTCCAGAGCGAGAAGGACGGGAAGACGCTGTCTGCCATCGGAGTCCGCTTCTCTGTGCCCCAGAGGTCCTACTCTAGGAACCAAAAGGGCCAGAAGAAGATGTGGTTCCGGAAGTCGCAGCAATCCCAACCCGCTCCAGACAACCAGTCCTTCCGTGGCAGAGGAGGACAGGGCGGACGCCGCCCCAGGGGCAGAGGGGCTCCCAGGAATTTCGGGTCCAGAGAACCTTTCTCTGAGTGGCCCGCGCAGCAACCCTGAGGGATTGCCTGACTGTTCTACTCTGGAGGCAATCAGGGGACGTTTTTCGGAGCACCTAGTGGCATGGGAGTCCATAACAACAGACCGCTGGGTCCTCCGTATCATATCCAGAGGATACAAAATCCCCTTTCTTCGCGTCCCGAAACCAAAATCCCTCCCCGACGTTCCACCCGATCAGAGGGAGGCCGCTTCAGCAGAAATTGGCTATCTGCTGAAGAAAAGAGCCATCCAGCCCGTCCCCCCAGACCAGATCGGATCAGGGTTCTACTCCAGGTTCTTTTTAGTGCCAAAAAAGACGGGGGACCTAAGACCCATTTTAGATCTGTCCCTATTAAACCTGGCAGTTCCCAAGGAAAAGTTCCGGATGGTCACTTTACAATCTATCCTCCCCCTTCTGGGAGAGAATCACTGGATGTGCTCCATAGACCTCAAGGATGCGTACTACCACATACTAATGGACAGACGGTCCAGGAGGTTTCTTCGCTTCCAGCTGGGAGCCAGTCACTACCAGTTCAGGGTCCTTCCCTTTGGTCTCACCACAGCCCCCAGGGTGTTCACCAAAGTACTAGCAGTGGTTGCGGCCCACCTGAGGCTTCAGGGGGTGCAGGTCTTTCCGTACCTGGATGACTGGCTTCTCACTGCCCCAACAAGGCATCTACTATCCTTGGCAAGGGACTCCTTTCTTCAGCTAGCTCCCTGGCTAGGTATCACAATAAACGTAGCAAAGTCCAACCTGGCCCCTACTCAGCTGATAGATTTCATAGGTGCCAGGTTAGACACAAGGAAGTTAAGAGCCTTCCTCACTGCCGACAGAATTCGGAATCTTCGACTCCAGGTGCGGGCCATCCTTCACTCCAGCTCAGTTCCAGCGGAATTGGTCCTGAGGGCACTAGGGTCCATGGCGGCAGCGATTTCTCTTCTCCCGCTCACCCGCTTGAACATGCGGGTACTTCAGTGGACACTTCAAGTACAATGGTCTTACCTTTCTCTTCCCCTGCATCATCCCGTTGCAATCAGCAAGGCTTGCAAGCGGTCTCTTTTGTGGTGGCTCCATTCAGAGGATCTCCTAGGAGGCCGCCCCTTTTGTTCATCTCCCCCCTCACCACAGTGACCATGGACACATCCTGCCTCGGGTGGGGGGCATTTTGCGGGACGGACAGTCCAAGGCACGTGGAACAACTCAGAGACCTCCCTGCATATCAATGTTCTGGAGATGAGGGCCGTGCTCTTGGCGTTGCAAGCACTGCAGGCCTTTCTTCCCCTGGGAACAATTGCGATTCAATCAGACAACATGTCAGTGGTCTGGTACATCAACAAACAGGGGGGAACCAGGTCTTACCCTTTATGTCGGGAAGCCATGAGAGTGTGGAAATGGGTGATCTCCACCAACCGCTTTCTCATCGCAACGCATATTCCGGGTCGGTCCAACATCCTTGCGGACAAACTCAGTCGCACCATTCTCTCCTCGTACGAGTGGTCTCTCAATGCTCAAGTAGCGAAACGTATCTTCGCACGGTGGGGAACTCCTTGTTGCGATCTCTTTGCTTCCCCCTTAAACACAAAGTGCGACAGTTTTTTCGCTCTAATCCCTCCACCAGGGGATTCCCCGAGGGATGCTCTGGTGCATGCTTGGCCCCCCGGTCTTCTGTACGCATACCCCCCTCTACCTCTGATGCTCCAGGTTCTTCAGAAAGCCTCTCGGTTGGGGTGCAGAATGATTCTCATAGCCCCATTCTGGCCTCAGCAGATCTGGTTCCCTTACCTAAGGTCTCACTCAGTGAATCCACCTTGGATTCTAGATCCCATCCCGGATCTGATAACACACCCATCGAACCTACCATCTCTGAACCTGGACAACCTGAAGCTAACTGCTTGGCTGCTCCAGTTCCAGTCCTAATTAGGACTCCCGGTATTTCATCTCCCGTTAAGGCTATCCTGGTAGCGGCGCATAAACCCTCTACCAGAAAAACTTACCGCAGTAAATGGAAGCGATTCTCCATCTGGGCGGAACGGCAAGGTCTAGATCCCTTCACGGTACCTCTTCCCGTGGTCCTAGATTTCCTTACCACTCTTTTTAATGATTGCGCCAGTAGTTCCACGGTCAAAGTTCAGCTAGCGGCCATTTCTCATTATCATGTTGGTCATGACTATGGACCTCTTATGTCTGCCAAGTTATGTAAAATCTTCCTAAAAGGCACCTTTCTGCTTAGACCCCCTGTCAAACAGGCGGTTCCACCATGAGATCTTTCATTGGTTCTTCAGGCCTTGACCGCTCCCCCCTTCGAGCCTGCGGCCACTGTAGATTTAAAATTCTTATCTCTTAAGACTGCATTTTTAGTAGCCATTACTTCAGCCAAAAGAGTTTCGGAACTTCAAGCCCTTTCCATAAAGCCGCCTTACTTGATCTTCTATCCGGACCGTGTGTACCTCAGGATCAATCCCTCTTTTCTTCCTAAGGTAGCTTCAGAAGCAAACATTAATCAGTCCATCAACCTCCCCGTTTTCTTTCCTCATTATCAGAACAAAGGCGAATACAAGCTGCATTCATTGGATGTCCACAGGCAGCTTCGTTTTTATCTTAACAGGACAGCTGGTCACAGGCAATCCGATCAGTTGTTCATTTCCTTTGCCAAATTCAATCTGGGTAAACCAATTTCAAAAGTCTCCTTGTCACGATGGATTTCCCAGTGTATTCTGTTAGCTTACCAAGCTTCTGGGAGGCCCGCACCGGACGGAGTTCATGCTCATTCAACCCGGTCTGTTTCTACCTCAGCAGCCTTTAAGGCTAGGATACCTCTGGATGATATTTGTTCAGCGGCCACTTGGGCTTCATCTCATACCTTTATTTCTCATTACAAGCTGGATATCACGTTTAGAGGTAGAGCATCCTTTGGCTCCGCGGTGCTCCGGAATATCCTTCCATGACGGCCGCCCAAGATTCAGGTAGCTGGGGACTCTGTCCCACAGGTTGCTGACAAATTAATCTCCTACTTCAGATTTAGAAGTTATGTACTTACCATAACGTTCCATCTGAGTAGGTGTATTCATTTGTCTGCAACCATCCCGCCCTCCTATCCCCCTGGCCTTGTCAGTTTCCTACATAGAATGTGTTACCCTTTATTAGGGTATTTGATACAGGGAAAACTCGATCTGAGGTCATGTAGGGAGAGCAGGGCATTATGGGTGAGGGGAGGAGCTAGGAGCTCGGATCCATAGCTGGATAACCATGCCGGTTCGGATCCGATATCGGATCCATACCCACAGGTTGCAGACAAATGAATACACCTACTCAGATGGAACGTTATGGTAAGTATATAACTTCTAATTCCTCTAATAACTGAATCTCCAGTTACAAGAATATCTTTGCTGGCCAACTCTGAAGAATCTTCAGCTTCTAATACAATAATGTCTGCTCTGTCAGTTGTTACGAAGGCTAGATCTTCATCACCATTAGTTTTATTAATCCCACTGTTTTTATTGTGTATTAAATTCTCATCTAGCTCGTATTGTAAATCTACAGGTTGAGCCATGTAGTCAGCATCTGATTTTCTCTTCTTTATTTCTAACAGTAATGTTCTTCAATCCTTCCATGTTCAATTCTGTACTTCAACAAAGTATTAGTTTAAGGGTGTGCACACTTATGCAACCAGCTTATTGTACTTTTTTATTTTTTCCCTTAACAGATTTGTTTTTCAGTTGAATTGTACAGGTTATATGTCACATTAAAAGTGGGAAATGTTTTGAAATTATTTATTGTGATCTCATTTTTTATATCACAAAACCTGGCATTTTAACAGGGTGTGTACACTTTTTATATCCACTGTATTCTTTTTCCTTCTTATTTTGTGAACCTCTTCTTTCCTTCTAAACAAACCGGATCCTGTTTGCTGAATACTTGCATCCAGTATTCCAGAGTTGGTTGTCAGGGGCATTGTCTTATTTCATAGGTGTTGAATGATCTTTGCAGACAAATAGATGCATCATTTCCTAAATGTGTTCTATTTGTTCTTTGCATAACATTACTTATTTTACCAGTCCAGTCATTAATATATGAAAGTTTTCCAAGCTATGCCAATTGCACAAGTGCAATCATCAACAACAACTCTAGATTTACTTCTAACAGTGGTAAGCAAATCATCCAACTTTTGACACGAGGAACACAGATCATCAGTGTTATCAGCTGCTACCTTTAAATATGCATAGCATTTATTACACTGTACAAGATATTTGTGCATTTGTAAATTATTAATTGCATACTTATTCAGCTTCAAACAAATAAAATTTTGTAAAAGAAAGGAATAATGAAAACATTAACCACGGAATTAAAAGAGAACTTAAATCAACTTCCATGACAAAAAAAATCACACAAGCAATATACAACTAAGTACTAAAGTGCAATAAAGTTGTTCTGACCGTACAAGTTGTGTAAGCCAGACAAAAGTTGTAATTCTTTTATGTCACTATTTCTCGCAGTCGCACGTCTTTTTAACTGTAAAGATCTGCTCAGGATTTTCTTGTCTGCAGTCTTTGTGAATTTATAGCTGTCTAGGCCCCTTGGGGTGGCTAGAGCTTGCCTGTCTAAAACATATCCCTTTCCAACAACAACTTCTTCTTTCGGCTTTTCCCGGTTAGGGGTCGCCACAGCGGATCACCTGTCCGCTCATGATTGGCAATGAAATTTTACGGTGTTGAGTTGCCAGCCTGGCGCCCAACCTTCCACAGAAGGCACACATACACGCACACACACGCGCACACTCACTCACATGCACTCCCACCTAGGGCCAATTTAGAGTGTCCAATCCACCTACAGCAAGTCTTTGGGATGTTGGAGGAAACCGGAGCACCTGGAGGAAACCCATGCGACCACAGGGAGGACATGCAGACTCTGCACAGAAGGCACCCCAGCCAAGGATCGAACAGGAGAACCTCTTAATACACTAATGTAAGAAAACTGTTTCAGCAATAGTAATGTCCAATGGGACATAAATACTTGCTCAAGAGGTTTCACTCTGTTTTGCAACATAAATGGAGCATGTAAAAAACATTCATTTTAAATCACTCAAATACATACAAAAATAAAGGTGTTTAAAAAAAATCATGAGTAGGAAATATGAGAATTTCTCAAATCAAATAAAACTGAAGTCGCTTTCAGAGTAACAATTCCTTACTTAAATATGATTTTAAATGCACTAAATTTGTATCATATGGAACTGAAGTGTAACAGTTCACATCTATAGTAATCATTGTTTCTGTATTTAAAAATACATTTCCTTCTTCTTCTTTCGGCTGTTCCCGGTTAGGGGTCGCCACAGCGGAACTCCGGTCTGCTAATGATTGGCAGTAGATTTTTTACAGGTGCCGAGGTGCTAGCTCGACGCCCAGCCTTCAACGAAGGCACGCCCATTCTATCCCTTTCTAACAACCAACAATGAAATTAAAGATAAAACAAAAAATATGAGTAAAAATAAATCTTGTTAACAAGCTATCCCTTCTTACCTACAGACAATGAAAAACAGTGATAACAAAAAATATAAATTCAAATAAAACTTCTCTTACCAACCAACTCCACAGTAAATCACAAACCAAGGTGGGATTGTGTAGATATGCTCAAAAGCCATTAAGTTCCTGAGTCTTTAAATAAATGTATGGGAATAACCTGTATTGAAATAATGTGTTTAATAATTAATTCAAGAATAGCTTAATAATAATGAGCAAGAGTAAATAACTTTCTTAAAAATGCATTTTTAAATAGAGGCTGATTATAGTAACATAAAATGTTTAACTTAGTTGTAGATTATTTATGTTGTTGCACATTACCGATTAAGTATTCACTGTATATTTCAGTCTAACATAGATTAATGCTTACTGAAATCATATCAATGTATTTAATTTGATGGATTATAAACATTTTACCGGGCCAGGATTAATGTAATACCTGAGATAATTTTATGTATATTGAATGTGTAAGTTCAACTGTGACTGCTGATTTTAAACCCATTACCTTCTGTTCTTGAGACAGATGTAGTTATCAGCTCTCTTTTTCTTATTTTCTATATGGGTTCTGGGTGTTGTCAACTGTCACCATCTCTCTCTCGGTTCAATGCAATCACCTACCTTCAACAGTCATTCTTTACTGTTGCAGGTCTTCTGTCACGCAATCCATCCATTTCTTTGCTTGATGGCATCATTTCCTCCTGCCTTCTTTACTAGATTCTCTTCTGCTTTTCTGCACATGTGCCTGAACCATTGTAATCTGTTCTTTGACCTTCTGTGAAATTGGAGCTACTTCGACTTCTGCTGTTATGTTATCATTTGTTTGTCTGTTCTGTAGTGTATATCTTACCACCTTTCTATCCCCTCTAGCATCTTCAATCCCAGATGACTTGAGCATAAGCATACTAGTGTCAGTATGCAAGAACAAAGGGGACAAACATCTTTGGGTAGTACACAGGTATTAAATGCCTGCCATAATGCATGAAAGTTTTGGAGAGGGCGATTGATCAATGAATATGTGGAGTAGTAGAAAGTAAGATGAGAGATGACCAGTTCAGACTCAGATCAGGATTGGGCAGTCCTGTGGTGGTTCAAAGTCCCAGAAACACTGGTAGAATTAGTGCTGTTTATATTAAGGACACAGTGACTCAAGAACAAGTAGTGTTCAGTTATGCAGAGGGGTTCCCACTCGGAGTGAATATGCATCAAGGCTCAGCTGTGAAGCCACCAGTGTTCATGCTGGTCATGGACTACATCAACAAACAGGTCAGAGGGGACAGATCAGCAAAGTTGCTGTATGCCGATAACATCGCATTACAGGCAGACTATGAGCAAGGACTTCAGCAAAGGATAGGGTAATTTAATATAAAACTGAAGGCGCATAAGATGAAACAGATAAGACAGTTGTACAAGAAACAAATGGAGGAAATCAGAAGAATCTAAGAACTGAGATAGAAGGAAAAATAATGGAGCAGGCTAACAGCTTTAAGTGTCTTGGAGGGGTGGGTGAGAAGAAGTCTGAATGAGGAGCTCAAAGCTAGAATTAGAGGAGCTGCAGAGACACTAAGCAAGTTCTTGGGAGGAAGCCCATGCAGCCACCAGGAGTATATGCAGATTTCATACAAACAGTGGTTAGAGAGATCTGAATCAGACTTTACAACATTGTGTCTGAGGCACAGATCATAACCATTACATCGTAATATTTCTACAATGGGATACTCTGACATTCTTAAGCATTCTGTGCAGCACCACATATTACTATGTACAATGAGCTGGCCCAGGCTATTTTGTGATTCTGAAAACCTGAGCCATACCATAGTCGTACTGTATAAATGGGTACCTCATACTTTGCTCTGTAGGGCAATGACAGCCCATTTACCATACATTTTGAAAAAACTTTGTTGTAATACTACCACCATTCAATCTAATTATGCCTAATACACTTGTAATAGGTGACTCTATTGTCAGACACACTGACTTCCCTCTCACCAGGCTGAACAAGGAGAAGGTCACTGTAAGCTGCTTGTCGGGTGCCAGGATCCACCACATAACACAAGCACTCAGGTCATTCCAAAGCAAGTACAAATATAACTCCGTCATTGTCCATGCTGGTGTGAATGACCTGAGACGTACCTCCCTGGATTACATGAAAAGAGACATAGAGGAGCTCTCTGATGATGTGGCCCAGGCCGGTATGACCCTGACCTTGAGTAGCATCTTACCCTCACTAAGAATGATACCACAGTATAAAGACAAAATGATCAATTTCAACAATTGGCTAAAGTATTGGTGTCACTCAAAGGGGATCCAGTGTCTGTCAGCCTGGGATGACATGCTTGACAAGCCACGTTGTTTCGCTAGGGACGGCTTGCACCTGTCACCCCTGGGTTTTCGAATACTGGCCAAGGCTCTTGCCACCCCCATAGTGCCTTTTTAGGCAAGGCTCAAAAGACAAACCCACCTCCTTAGACAACACAAGGAAAAAGAAACTAAGGGTAATGCTGCTCAACGCCAGAAGTCTAAACCTCAAGATGCACGCACTCGAGGCTGTCCTCAGTATGGAGAATATCGATATCTGTGCAGTAACAGAAACCTGGTTCAAGGCTCCCGAGAGCACCCCAGCACTACCAGGCTATACCTCATACCATGCTTTTCGGCCCCAAAACTCAGACCAAACCACAAGAGGAGGGGGAGTATCCATATTCATCAAAGATACCCATACCTCCAGGCTAGTGGCACTGCACAAAGCATCTGAGACCATCCATGTGCAACTGACTGTGGGCAAAACTGCCTTCCAGTTTGTAGCCTGCTACAGACCATCCTCCCAAACTCAGGAACCCCACTCGGCTTTCCTGAAGACACTGGAGAATATGAAGATCTCTCCAAACACCATTATATTGGGTGATGTTAACTACCCAAACATAGACTGGGAGCACTACTCAAGCCCCAACACCGTAGCCCAACGGTTCCTAGAATTTATAAACTCAAATGCAATGGAACAACTGGTCACCACTCCCACAAGAGGGGAAAACATATTGGACCTGATCATCACCAACATGGGGACACTATGTTCCATACCAGAGGTATACCCCTCATTGGTAAGATCTGACCATAAATTAATCACTATGGACACCCATATCCCATTCCCACCCCCAGCAAAGGAAACCACGGTCAAAAATGTTTCAAAAGCAAACTTCCCACTTCTCAAAACCGAGGTGGAATCCTTCAAAGCCCCAGGGCCAGTGGAAAATATGGCCCAAACCGCAGAATCCTTTACAAACGCATTCTATGGATACCTGCAGGAATGCATGGATCGTGCTATCCCAAATAAAACCAAGACACACTCCTCCAAAGGCAGGAGACCTGTCTGGTGGACCCCAGCCATAAATAAGCTGTACAACAGAAGGAGGAAGCTACTACATGATAGAGCAAAATCCCTGAAAGGGAAGGCAACTCTGATCAGTACTAGCAAGAAACTACGATCCCTCATACAATCATCTAAGGCTAGCTTCGAAAGAAAAATTGCACAAGACGATAAAGATAATCACAAGGCTGTCTTTAGTTATGTCAGAAACCTGGATGGAAACTCCCAGATATGCTCTGAGTTAGTGCAAAATGACAAAACATACACTGAACCCACAGACATTGCCGACATCCTAGCAGACAGGTTCAGTGCAACCCCCCCCCCCAAATGAGCAAATAACTGTCCCAACAGAGTGTAGCCTCCCTGACATCACAGATGCACAGGTGAGAGCTGCCCTCTTCAAAGCAAAAAACACAGCATCAGTGGGACCGGACGGTGTCCTGGGCTGCGTTTTACATGAGCTCCAAGAAGAACTGAACCCTTACTTAAAGTCACTGTTCAGTCTCAGCCTTACAACATGATATGTACGCAAAGAATGGCGTACAGTAACAGTGGTCCCACTCCATAAAGGTGGCGCCACACCGGACCCCGGAAACTATTGCCCTATAAGCCTAACTAGCTTGGTCTGCAAAGCTATGGAGCGTATCATCATGGAACTCATAAACAAAGACATTGGGAAACTCCAAACACTGGATCCTACCCAATTCGGCTTTGTTAAGGGCAGATCTTGCCTCTTGAACCTGGTCAATTTCTTTGAAACAGTCACCAAGGCCATAGATGAAGGGAAGGTAGTCCACACAGCCTACCTTGACCTTGCAAAAGCCTTCGACACAATACCCCACTCGGGCATCATAAATAAGCTCACCAGCTTAAATATCAACCCCTATGTCACAAGATGGGTTGCAAACTGGCTTAGGGATTGAACCCACATGGTCAGAATTGCAGGTGCCATGTCAGACTCTAAACCAGTTAAAAGTGGCGTCCCACAAGGCTCAGTCCTGGGACCTCTCTTGTTCGGTATATATTTCTCCGAGGTACAGGCTAACACAGGAGGACTATGGCTGACGAAGTTTGCAGATGACTGCAAACTGGGGGCCATAATCGACTCACCGGCTGACACAAGCATCCTCCAAAAAGGTCTCACAGAGACGGATAACTGGTGCCAGAGCCATGGCCTAAAGCAAGTGCACAGTCATCCCCTTTGGGAAAAACAAAGTGCCCACAAATTGCCACATAGGTGGTAATCCATTAAGTACGGAAGAAGTAATTAGGGATTTGGGGACCCAAGTAGATTGCAATCTTTCCTTTGACAATCACATTGCCAAAGTGGTTAGAAAGACATTCTATATAGCCCACCTTATCACAAAGGGGTTCACATCTAGATCAAGAGAATTCATTGTGCCCCTCTACTCATCACTCATCAGGCCCATAATTGAATACAATGCCCCATTTGGGATGTACCTTACCCGACACCTGCTACAACTAGAAAGACCCCAAAAGTACCTCACCAAGAGGATCAAGGGACTCAAACAGATGCTCTACACAGTTAGGCTAAAGAAACTCCAGCACTACTCAGTTGCTTACCGCCTACTCAGAGGCGATCTGTGCCTGATGTATAAAGCCATGTCCAACCCAGAATTAATGGACATGCTCCACTTCAAGAAATCCAAATCCATCAGAACTACACGCTCCAGTGACTTAAACCTCAGCACAGAAATAAATAGAATATGCTGGTGGGACAGATTCATATCCCAGAGGCTCCCCTCACTCTGAAGCAAAATCCCAATCCATGTCAGACAGAGCCCCTCAGTGACCCTCTTCAAGAAGAATCTTGACATTTGGATGGGAGATCATAAATTTACCCCTGGGATCTCTTCTGTGTCACTGCTAGACAGAGGCACGGTAAACTAACCTTAAATGGGCTATCTTCTGTGACCTACTATACAGAGGCACAGTCAACTAATCTAAGAAGGGTGGGGAAAGCCAAACACACACTGGCTAGGCTTGTAAATGCCCTAGGGCAGATAGCCTAGTATCAGCCTATGAACCTATGAATGTCTGAATATGTGAGTGGGATTTTAATGACAGCATCAAGGAAACCTTTTCCTTCCTTCTGTGTCCTTTTCTTAAGTTATGGATTTTTCTTAGTATATTGATTTTCAAAATGCTAGTGTTGATCACCTGCATTTAGAAGGATGTGCATTTTGACACACACACAGATATAAACATATGTAACCCACTTTTTCCTAATTTCTGTATATAGAGTCAGGGTATCGCATCAACAGTGACCATCATCTAGTGCCAATGTTCACACTGCCAAGTGGCTAGTATGTGTGCACATGCCTATATACACACACATACAGTTAACATACATATGAATATGAACATACAAATATATATCTGTGTGTATGTGTACATATACATACACAAAGAAATATGGATGAGGAGGCTTACAGTTAGTCATGTAAGGAGACATATTTTTGGATTTGTATACTTTTTTTGGGGTGTGGCATACATGCAGTACAGAAACCACATAGAAAATAATTTTCTGATGTGCACAACATAATACGTTTCAAAAACACACTTTTAAGAATTTATCTTTTCATATGTCCCTTTATCAGCCTTCAAGACATGAGAGTATATACAGTGCTATTATGACTTATTTTTTGGGAGGCATACGCCACCTGTGCTATAATGTAAGCTTGTGCTATCATGTACCAGATGTTCCATTTTTATGTTGCTTAGGGTTACATGAATTAGTACTTACTTGGCAGTGTGATTTCCAATGATGCCCTGGCAGTACTTGTGAAATTATAAGACAATCAAAGTCACAGAACAAACACACTGAAAAAATATATTAATTACTTGTTAATTCACTACGAGTTTACATGCTATAAATGTACTCTTGTTTTTGAACATTTCTGTTTTTCTGCCACGTTCCAGGAAGCGCATTCCCTTGAGATCTTATTATAATGTTACTAGGCATGCTGACATCTGTGCTAGTTGGCGTATAAGGTTGCTTTGGGAATGCACCCCCATATATCAAAATTTAAAAAGATGACTTTCACAGCTGTGAATATTTTTTTTGGGAAGATGATACATACCCCAAAGACATGCTGTAGGTGGATTGGACACTCTAAATTGACCGTAGCTGTGAGTGTGTGCTTTCTGTGGAAGGTTGGGCACCGGCCTGGCAACTCTACACTGTAAAACTACACTGATAGTCGTTCTGTGGACCACTGTTCCGCTGTGGTGTCCCCTAACTGGGAAAAAGCTGAAAGAAGAAGATGTACACTGTGTGTGTGTCTCTACCAGGTTTGCCATATGCAGCTACACAACAAACGTGTGTGTATATTTAGATGGCTGTGCATTTTGATAAATTTTATATAAGTGTGTGTGGAGATATATAAATATGTTAGATATATATACACACACAAAGATAGAGAGGGGAGGTCAGTTCTTTTGGCCCAATGCTCATTTGTTTGACATAGAAAAACTGTGACTTGGTTTTACTGAATATTGGATTTGCCAAACATGCAGTTTGCCAATTTTGGTTTCTGTGAACTGTACATGGAGAAGCTCAAGTGTATCATATTGCTTGGCCCACCTTGAACTGTGATGTAAATAGTGGTACCTCCACCCTTTGTCCCTTTCTGTACAGTAGCTCTTCTAAACGTGTGAAAGGCATAGTCCCTCCTCTGCTGTTATGCTTTCTGTAGCTTTGAACCATGTCTCAGTAACTACATAGACACCTGTATTCCCCAGAGTAAGGAGAGCTTGCAGGGAGCAGAAAGGCAGTATATTCTTGTGGCATCAGCCTTGGAGAAGGTAGAATGTTTCTCACTGCTAAGCTTATACCTGCTTGGGACAAATATTTGGATAGCTCCATCATGTATGCCTTCATAGAGTTCAGGGAGGTATGTCTCAGGTCATTTCTGCCCATATGGACTATGACTAAATCATACTGGTGCTTGTGGTTCAGTGACTTGAATGCATGCATGATTTGATGGATCCTGGCCCCTGATAGGCAACTGACCATAACTCTCTCCTTGCTCAGAGTATTCAGTGGGACATCAGAATCTCACAGTGGAGTCTGCTGTAACCAAAACATTGGATTGTGAGGTTGTCTGCCTTATGGGCTTAGATACTGAGACATTGAGATGTGGCTGAATGCATCATGGGGGGGAGTATTGCACCGGTAATGTGTTTTGGAGTTTGCTGAAGAAACTTATTGTAATTTCTGTGTCTCGTAAGCCTTTGAGATTTAGGTAGTGAACTTTTAAGAGCATGTGCAGTTTTATCCATTTCCAGCTGAGGCCCGGGGAGAAAAGCTCCACGCACACACGCAAAAAAAAAAAATGGCAAATGCATATACACAGGTGCAAATTGACATCATATTACAGTATATTGTAAATAAATAGTTTAATACATATTAGTGCACATATGACATGTACAATAATACACATGTATTAGCATTAAAACAAGATAAATACAATGTCATATAGTATTAAAACTTGCTGACATGTTATAAGTGCGACAGTTTATTATTCACTAAGCAATTGTCAGTGTGGAAAAGCTCAAATGATGGATAAGGAGGAGGAGAGGAAGAGTGAGAAACAGTATTTGTTAGAAGTAATAATTGGGGTAGATATTGGAGACAGGAGAAAAGAGTAAAACCAAAATTCGAAGTAAGAGAAATGAAAGCAAGGAAAAGGTGAGATAGGTTGGACAGCAAGATTTGCAGCTGGGAACTGACAAGTGCTGACAAGGCGATGGGTAGCAGGTGTCGTAAAATTGGGTTTGGAGACAAGTGTGATGCCATTGAACAAGCAGATTTGTCCACATGAACCATATATCATTGTTTTTGTGGGGGTGGGCGGTGTAAAAGAACTATGAAGCGTCTGCACTGACACCTGCTTGCTGCTCTACTGAAGGGGACAGTTGTGTAAGTGCAGTGGACTGGCTACAGTGGGAAGGGATAGAAGTCCTGAACTGACATCCATCAATAGTTTTCATTTGCCAAAGTGATTACAGCAGTGTTTTGCTGAGAGGTGTCTAAAGCCTCAAAATTGACTGGTATGTTGTGTGGGTAGCTGTGTTTGTGGGGAGTGGATGGTGTGCCTTTGTAAGTGTGATGTGAATGTTGTGCATTATGAAATGGAGAGATTGAGTAAAATTGTGCTCTGTGTAGTCCTTGGAGATTTCATCATTGCTTGATTTAGACATGTACATTTCCCTTTGTTTATCAGTACAATGTTTGAGTGCGCTGTTTGGAGTATAGTATCACTGCTACAGCTGCTGGTACTCTTTCAATACAAGTGTCTGATTTGGAAGTTTTCTCCAGCGGTCTGTTGATGAGAGACATGCTACAAGTATACAGCCAAGACAAGCTACATAAAACAATATTAACAGAAAGTACTGAGTCATATCAAAGGCTTGGGAGGTCATTGTTAAGAAACTGAGAACTGTTGTAAAGCTTGGCATTAAATACCATAAGTTCACGTTGTACTGTAACAAAATATCTATGCAAAGAGCAGCCAGAATGCATTTCAAGTTGAATATTTTACTGTGCAAATTGGCCTCAACTCTCGATTGATGTGTGTGTGTGTGTTAGAAATAATTCCTGAGAAATGCTATTTAGAAGTGAAGAGGTATAAGAAGGTTCAGTTTTAATGGCACACCAGACTGTGATTTGTTTGATGTCTGTCGTCATGCAAAGTTGGCTAATTAGTTGAATCAAGCCAAACTGGAAATGTCAGACTCTAGCCCACTGAAGGAGGGTAGACGGGAGGAGTAAATGAGCCAGGAATTGAAACTTGCAAAGCTGGTCCTTGTAAAAAGTCTTTTTTTTATGTCAGTAGTTTGTTGACACTTTTGCAAGCTTCTTTCAGAGAATGTGTATTACATCAGCAGGAACAGCATTTGTAAAACTCAGTGCATACCAGTCAATGACACATGAGCTGCAGACTCTCAAACTTGGCAGGTTATTTTTTAAGGAAGTCTAGTCTGACAACAAATGGTAGGGCAGGGCTACTTATTCTCACAATCTGTTCATTATGGGACAGATTTAGCTTAACAAAGGAATCACAATGTCTGCCCCATTAGGGCAGACAAGGGTAAAAAAAAACAATTAGGAATGAGTATTCTGCTGCAGGCAGCTTTGGGAGGTGCAGTAAATCATGGCCCATCATTTGCCCATAGTGGTCCTTTAACATTGATTAACAAAAATAGCAAATGGCAAGTGGCTCTTATAAGCCAAGCTTTTTTAATTAAAACATCTCTAATGCGTAAAGCATATCCTTCTGTGGAGAGTAAAGTCATAATTAAGTAGATTTTGTACCCAAAGAAACAATTAAAAAAAAATCAGAAAAATAGAAGAATTAAATAACTCAGTGTAACAAATAAAGCCAGTCGAATGTTTGTAGTAACAGCAGCAGTATTCTAAAGGCTGTTGCTGCAGGTCCCCACAAAAGAATGTGAAGGGGGATCTTGTTTACTAAAAGTTTTACCCAGTCTTGTTTTAGTTGCCTTAAAGGGATAATCCCAGGGATTTTTTTGTTTTGATTCTGGTCTTTGTTTACATTTTCAGTCTGGCTTTCTGGGCATGTCCCAACTATGGCTGCAGGGGTTGGGGGAAGGTGCTTACAGGAAGCTTCAGCGGTGTTAGGCAGATTCCTTCTCAAATTGCAGTTGTACTCACAACAGCTCTCACTGAGTCATTCGTTAGTTTCAACTGTCCTTTTTATCCTCAGAAAACTAGCTTTTCAGCGATGTTATGACTTGGCTTGCTAATACTCTGCAGGAAAGCGTCTGAGCAGTGCAAAGTTAAAACATTGGTAAACGAGAGTTTTCAGTTAATTTCATTCCATATTTTATTTTGTGCCGATTTCTAAATGCTAGCTGAGTGCAATGATTTTATGACACAAATGCCCTAGCTTCTGTAGAAAGCATCTGAAAGATGCAAGTTTCAAACAGTAGTAGAAACTGTCTTGTTTCTTTTTTCATGTTCAAATTGATCTCTGAATACTAGCCAAGTGTGATGGTTTTCTTACCTGCTAATAGCTCTGTAAAAAGGCATATGTGTGATACAGGGTTCAAACATGAGTAGACAGTCTTCGGTTCCTTTTGTTTTGTAGTTTACATTGCTCATATCAACTCAGAAAGCTGCTAGACTAACGCAATTTGCATTATCGTGCATTTTCTGAAGGATAAAAAGTCTGAGCTCAAATTTAGGTAATTATTTAGAGACTTTCATCTTCACTGGTTTGGAGAAAAAACGCAAATTTTATGAGGAAAAGACCAAAAATATCAAATGAAAATCTGGGCATTCTGCAAAAATCTGGACAGTTGAGAGGTAGATGCACTCATCCATTCCTTTAATTTCATATTTTATTTTGTGCTGTTCTCATGCATTTCCTACTATGTATGCTACATGTTGGTGGTGACTTAGTGGTTGCACTGTATGATATGCCCTTAAGCAGTTTTATTTCTCTTTCTACCTTACAACTGTATGCATTTGTACTTGATTCCACTGTTATCTGTAGACAGATAACTGGAATGATACAGTGTGGGTTTTTTGTCATCATTCTGTCTGCATTGCCTGATGAGTGGCTAATTCCCTGTCTGATAATCGTTAGTCTTACATGACACTTTTCAAACTGTTGTTGCCATTCCAAGTTACTCACATGAAGGCAACCTCAGACCAGTGACACGACTAGTATCCTACCCTTTTCACTACCTCATACTCTATCTAATACCTTGCCCTTCATGGCAAATCAGCACAAGATAGATACTTTTCCTTGTATATGTGTTGTGTCCTGACTTCGTATACTGCTTTTGCACAATTATATACAGTGTCACTGTAGGGCTGCCACATCTCCTGGTGCAAGGAAGGGCAGTGATCCCTGGAATGTAGTATGAGCAAAAAGAGCACTTCTATCTCTATAACCTCTTCTGTTATCTCAGACACAGTGACTCCCTACATTCCAAATGTCTTCACCACAAACCAGCGTTAATGCACATCATTATTACTCCTCCTTTCAACATTTTTCTACATGGAGTTATAGAGTCTGATGTGAACTACTGCAACCTCTTCTGATTTAATACCAATGTCCTATCTTTGTGAGTGATGCCTGAGTATTGGAGGTCTTCTCTTATATAATCCATCCATCTCTTTGCTGGATGTCTTCATTTTCTCTTCCCTGTTTCTTCCAAAGCCACGTCACCAAATTGTCTTCTGTTTTCCTGAACATGTGTTTGAAACACTGTAATCTGTTTGTTTTGACCTTTTTTTGGAATTGAAGCTAGTTTGGCTTCTGCAATGTCATAATTTTATTCATGTGTCCCTCAGTGTGCATCCAGTTATCATCAAAATAATTTCATCTTCATCACTTCCATCTTCCTCAACTGCTCAGCTTTCACTGCTTAGGTTTCTGTACC
Organism: Protopterus annectens; assembly: GCF_019279795.1. NCBI lineage: Eukaryota > Metazoa > Chordata > Ceratodontiformes > Protopteridae > Protopterus > Protopterus annectens. The sequence continues at coordinate 520,688,690 of NC_056737.1, forward strand.
ATGAAGAAGTGTTGGTCATAATGTGGGTTTGGACACCTTATTTTTCAGCTTCTTTAACTTATTCTATCTCAACAACCTTACCTTTGATTCCCATGTTAATAGCACTATAAAAACAGTCAACAAAAAAATTAGGTTCCCTATACAGGATTAAATCCTTCTTGACTCCTCTAGCCAGGACCACCATTGCCCGTACCCACTTAATCTGTAACCTACCTCACGTATATATACAAAACTATGTAAAAACAACATCAACAAGACAGCAATCTCCTACAATAATGTTGCCAGATTTGCAACTGGATCTGTCTTCAGAGCCCATCATTGTGATAATCTTAAACAGCTAGGATGGCTAGAACTGCCAAATACAATACTATTCAACAAGTTAACAGTTGCCCACAAGATCCTGTACCAACTTACTAACACACCTATACTTACTAACCTAATCACCCCCTATAACAACCTCAAGACCCTACTCTCATCAAATAAACCACTTGTACAAATAGGTAAAGCTAATAACTTGGCTGGTGACTCCTTGTTTGCCAATACAGTGGGGAAAACATGGAACTCCCTCCCAGATGACCTAACCACCATTACCTCTACAACATTATTTAAAAGCAAACTGAAGCCATACCTTAAATCACAGTGGCTATACCCTTGTTCTAACCCTGACTAACTACCTCTATTTCCTCAAAGTATTTATCTCCATACCTGTATAAACTAGTTACTTTTCTGTTAACTACAAAGAAAGAACTCTCTGCCTACTTTTCTATTAACTACTAAGAAAGTATTCTCTTAAATTAAATTTTTATTAGGGAATTTTTTGAATGGCTAACCATAGCTGAAATGTACCAGGATTCTCTTTACAGAAATGCTACAAAATGAATGTCATGAATGGGATGAGTATCTGTAAATTTAGCTGTATTTGTAAATGTCTCATAGTATATATGATACTGTTTTTTTTTTGTTTGTTGGAGCTTTTCTCCCCGTGCCTCCACTGAAAATGGACATATATCCAGTTGGACTAGCCCGGTCAACAAATGTAAAATAAATAAATAAAATATTGACATCTAAAGAGTGGAAGTGTTTCATTCCCGCAATGTAAGCTAGTAAAAAAAATCAACGTGTCAGTGGCATGTCCAGTGCATAGCAGCTAGCTGTTAGTTGATATCCATCTCCGCCTACATCCACCATACTGTAAGCTTAACTTTAACCTATCTATTTTGTATAGGGTAGTTTCAGCTTTACTCTTCTACATCTTAGTAGGTTTGGCTATTTTATGCTGGCTGTGCTATTATGGCTTGGATAACCTGTGTTTGAGAAACAACCTGGGATGGGAAGTCATTCACTGAAATAGGGGAGATGGAGTTCTAAACACCGGACAGTTGACTGAGGAGAGTTGTAAACAGCCTCTTCCACTGAAATACTAACACCCAGTGGAGTTTACAATGTTACACCAAGTCAGTCTAAAGAGGAGGAATAACATGCAACAAACAGTGCTTTTGAGTACTATAGCTGTGGATGATGCATCTTTTGAAATGTGCATATCTCTGTCAGGGATGTGAAAAATCCCACTTTTCCAGGACACTGTTAAGTAATGGGAGTTAGGATTAGGGAAACAATTGTGTACCCCTGACATGGGTTGATGCACCAGCTATACCACCTCTAACTTAACATTTATTGACACTGAGATTATTGTACATTACAAAAGAATGACAAAGGCTGACTAGTGAAGAGGATAAACCCAGAATTTTGGTAATCATCACTGATGAGCAGTTCTGGTATTGCTTTGTTCAGTATGAGAAGTATAGATTAGACTTTGCACTTTCAGAGATGTACATAAGTCAAGCTGTGCAACATAGCCATACTAGGCAGTGGATTATTCCATGAGCAATACATTGTAATGAAAACTGATTGATGGCATGTCCATATTACAGAAGAATGCATATATAAATCAAATTTAGAAATTCTGCCACATGAAAGAAAATCAGTTAGCAGCAACACTAAATTCCAAATGAGCAGCACTGCAGTAGCTGCCATGCCTTGGTATTTATTTATTCAGTTATATTACTTATTTATTTTCTTTCATTTTCTATTTATTTTCTCTTTGTTGACTGGGTTGTTCCCTCTGGACAATATCATCTGTTAGGGGAAACCCAAGGTGGTATTCATATAGACTAGGGAAATTTGGATGGGACTATAGGGCACTTCCCCAAATCCTTTTGAGTTAAGTGGCATGATCTTTTATACACACCTGGGCTACCACCATCTCAGGCAGACGATACATTTAACAAAGTAGTGCCCAACACTTATGGATTTGTCTTTCTTCCTGATATACAGCACTCTCAAACTTGTTATAAGCAAGTAAGGGAAATATGAATCTATAGTCTCAACTATTATATCCTCAAAGTTTACAAATTCCTTGTTAAGTCCCTCCATTTGTTCCTAGTCTCTTAATTCAGTTTTAGAAGTTCATTCAACCTTTTTTGAAACTGCACAATATTTTATTTATATTTCTCCATGTACTCATCCACACAGTGGCATAAATACCGTTGAATATGCGTGATTTAACCTGGACATCCAGAACTCCCCTCTACACTGCTTTGGGCAATGTTCGTGTTTCTGTTCATTCTCTTACAGTCCTATTCACTTAGCTAAACACCTCATGGTCTAAGATCTCAATCATTTCCTACTCCCTCTCTACCTTGGAGCTTGGACCCTCCAATTCTGTTCCTGGGAGATTCGGATCCCCCATGAGTATTGCCTTCTTACTTCAACCCCACTTCTGTATTCTGTCCTCCATCTTAAATAATTCACTCTTGTTCAGGTGAGGGGGGGGGGTGATGAAATGCATTAGTGCAATGACTTTCCCTGATATCTCCTCAGCCTCAACAGCCAAAGCACTAAAACTAGTTTTTGACCACGGCTGCACCCACACCACATTCCTGGTTTGTTGTTCTTTCTCCTCCTCTCTGACCTCACAGCTGAGTCTACCTGTTCATATTTTGCCTTCTTGCCTTGTTCTTCAGCCCCATTTCCTTTCCACTTGTATACAAAGCAAGTCCCTTTGCAAACACTACTGTCCTCCAGTGGCTTTAATGGGATACAGTCTTTGGTTATTTCAGTGCCATCAGTTAATATAAAGTATACAAATTATAGAGTTTCAATTATTTGGATTCTTGTCCTTTCAGAGCAAACATGGCACCCATGTAACTAGTAAACAGAGACACCTTGCAAATGCTTAACCATTCATGTCTAAGTTTACATTTATCATTTAAAATAACCCTAGGGTATCAAAACTTATCGGACAAATTTGTCAAGCATGGCTAAGCTTAACAATGACCAATGGAGTTGTTAGCTTAGTAATCACTTCTGAATTTATGAACATTATAAATAACTAACATGGTATCTTCAGGTTCAGGTACATAAGAGTGAATATTTATAAACTATGTAATATACTGGTTTTGTACTATGCTTTGTAATAATTAACTACACTTTATTTGACATTACATGAATTATTTTAGTTCCACTGATTATAATGCCTTGTGAAAGGGGGGGGGTATATTTTGGAAAAATTCACTCTCAGCAAATGCTTTTAGTCCAAGTGCTCTTTGCCAAAAGCACTAGCAAACTGTACTTATAGTCTGTGGTTGTTGCATTTTAAACTTTTCATTTTTTTCTGAATTAACATGTGTATTTTAAGAAGGTCATTAATACTTTTGATTTTGCTGTGTCTTTTTATGTCTTCTTCATGGTTAACTTAAAAAGGATGTAGCCTTGCGGTCAATCACATGTCATAATGTACTGATCTCCCCAACCAGCTAAGAGCTGCATCATTTAAGCACAAACATCTCCAGCTTGATCTGATGTAAAAATTATGTCATTAATGACAAAGATCATTCACAGCAAGTCATCTTGAAATACCTTCAAATGGCCCTTGTGGTCACTGATGTAAAAATTGTCATTAATGACAAAGATAATTCACAGCAAGTCATCTTGAAATACCTTCAAATGGCCCTTGTGGAATGCCAAAACAAGCAATTGTCACATTTTGCATCTCTCATCATAGTCAGTTACATCTAAGATAAATGTTTCCTTGGGGGAGGGGCATTCACAGATTTATCTCCTTGAAGGTACTGCTCAAATTAGTGAACACTACTCATATTCATAGGTAAGCACTAGGCTATCTGCCTTAGAGCCTATATAAGCGTAGCCAAAAAAGGTTCCATGGCTTTCTCCACCCAAGAAAATTATTTTCCTGTGCCCCTGTCAAGCAGGGCTACAGAAGTGATCCATGTGGTGAATTTCCTGTTTCCCATCCAATTGTCAAGATTTTCTTAAAGAGGGCTAATGAGGAGCTTTGCTTGACATGAATGAGTAATCTGTTTCAGTGCATGGGAAGTCTCTGGGACAGGAATCTCTCCCTCCAGCATGTTCTGTTTACTGTGGTGACAAGGTTTAAGTCCCTGGAGCATGTGGCTTGGAGAGATTGGGATTTCTTTAAGTGTAGCATGTCCATCAGATCTGGGTTAGAGATGGCTTTGTATATTAGGCAGAGGTCGCCTCTGAGTAGGCGATAAGCGATGGAATAGAGCTGGAGTTTTTTGAGACAGTCTGTGTATGGCATCTGTTTGAGGCCTTTAATCTGCTTAGTAAGGTATTTCTGTGGCCTTTCTAGTTGTTGTAGATGTCTTGTGAGGCACATGCCAAATGGGGCATTGTACTCTATAATGGGTCTGATGAGGGATGAGTAGAGAGGAACGATGACCTCTCTTTTTCTGGAGGAGAACCCCTTTGTGATAGGGTGTGCCACTTAGAAGGATTTCCTGACCACTGTGGCGACGTGATTATCAAAGGAGAGACTACTGTCCACCTGTGTCCCAAGGTGTCTTATACTTTCGGTGTTTAGTAGGCTACCTCCTATGTGGTAGTTCATGGGTACAGTGTTTTTCCCAAAGGGGATAACAATGCACTTCTTGGCATTAAGCTTGAGGCCATGACTTTGACACCAAGCATCAGTCTCAGTGAGGCCCTTTTGTAGAATGTCCACATCATTAGGCAATTCTATTATGGCACCTAGTTTGCAGTCATCTGCGAACTTCATTAGCCAGAGACTAGCTGTATTAACCTGGACTTCTGAGAAGTAGATACCGAACAGGAGAGGACCCAGGACTGAACCCTGTGGTACTCCACTTGTCAATGGTCTGAAGTCGGATTTGGAGTTGGCTACTTTTACTGTGTGGGTTCTGTCAGTGACCAGTTGGCCACCCATCTTGTGACATAGGGATTTATGCCCAGTCCATTGAGTTTATCTATAATACCAGAGTGAGGGATGGTGTTGAAAGCCTTGGCGAGGTCAAGATAGGGTGTGTGCACCACATTACCCTCATCTACGGCTCTGGTGACTGCTTCAAAGAAGTCAATCAGGTTTAGGAGGCATGGTCTACCTTTTACAAAACCCAAACGGAATGGGGTCCAGAGTTTGGAGGTTACCTATGTCTTTGTTTATAAGCTCCAGGATGATGCGTTCCATGGCCTTGCAGACCAGGCTTGTCAGGCTAATGGGCGGTAGTTCCTGGGGTCCTTGGTGGCACCCCCTTTGAGAAATGGGTTAAATGTCGCTGTGCGCCATTCCGTAGGCACAAAGCCTGAAGTGAGGTGAAGTTGAACATGGTACTTAGGTGGGGTGCCAGTTCGTTCTGTAGTTCATGCAGAATGCAGCCTGGGATGTTATCTGGTCCCATGGATGCTGTGTTCTTGGCTTTGGAGAGTGCAGTCTTTACTTGTGTGTCCGTGATTACAGGGGCTTTGCAATCTTCTGGTATGGAGATGGGCCCTTTGGAGGGTGAGGGGGGTAAAGTTTGTGCTGAACCTGTCTGCCAGGATGTTGGCAATATCAGTTGATTCTGTAAATCTAGTGCCATTCTGCTGTAACTCAGAGCAGATCTGAGAGTTGTCATTGAGATTCTTGACATAGCTGTATAATGTGGTTGTTTTAGAATCAGTGGTGATTTTATTTTCATAATTAGCTTTGGAGGATTTTATGAGGGATCTCCGCTTCTTACTGAGGCTAACCAGGGAGTTCCTGCAATCATGGGATTTTACTCCTTTTTGCAACATTTTCTTCATTTTGTTGTAGAGTTTGTGTATGGCAGAGGACCACCAGACTAGCTTCCTTTTTTTGGAGGATAGCATCTTGGTTCTGTTGGAGATGGCACAGTCCATGCACTCATGTATGTGCTTATACAGTGCATTTGTATAGGATTCAGCAGTCGTGCCTTTTTTTTCTGTCTGTATGGATGTCGTGAAGTTAGCTACTTCTGTCTTAAGAAGCATGAAGTTGGGTTTGGAGACGTTTTTTACAATGGCTTCTTTAATGGGGGGTGGGGGCGGAGTATGGATGTCTAGGGTGATTAGCTTGTGGTTGGATCTGACCAGCAAGAAGTTGATCTCTGGCATGGAGCATCTGTTACCCATATTGGTAATGACAAGTTCCAGGATATTGCTGCCCCTGGTGGGGGTATGGACAAGCTGATCCAGGGTGATGGAATTTATGAATTCCAGAAAACTGTGAGCAAATTAGTAGTTTTCACTGTTGATGGTGGGGTAGTTGAAATCTCCCATTATTAGGGTATTGGGCTGTACCTTAATATTATCCAGTATATCGAGAAATGTGAAGTGGGCATCCTGGGGCATGGTGGGGGATCTGTAACAAGCTACAACCTGGATTGCAGTCTTGCCCAGTGTTAATTGTACTTGGATAAGTTTGGATGCATTGTGTTGAGCAACTAGCCTGGAGGTGTGGATATCTGTTATGAGTATGGACACACCTCCTCCTTTAGTGTTTCGGTCCAAGTTAGGTGGCCGAAAGGTGTGGTAAGAATTGTAGCTTGGTAATGCAGGGGTCTCTGTAACTGCACAGATGTTGATGTTCTCCATCTTAAGGAGTGCCACGAGTGAGTGCATTTTGAGGTTTAGACTTCTAGCATTTAGTAGTATTACCCTTAGATTTAGCTTGTTTGTACTTACTATGGTGGTGCGTTTGACATTTGAGCCTTGCCTAAAAAAGGCACTATAGGGGTGGCAAGAGCATTAGCCAGTACCCGGAATCCCAGAGGTGACAGGAGCAGGCCATCACTGGCAAAGCATCGTGGTCTGTCGATCATGTCATCCCTGGCAGACAGACACTGGATCCCCTTAGAATGACACCAGAAGCTTAGCCAATTGTTGAAGTCAATCATTTTGTCCTTGTACTGTCATATCATTCTGGCTGATGGCAGGATGCTACTCAGGGCTAGGGTGATACCTGCCTGAGCTACATGGTTCGAGAGTTCCTCCATGTCTCTCTTCATGTAGTCCAGGGAGATATGCCTCAGGTCATTCACTCCAACATGGCATCCTGTTAACAGGTAATTGTTTTATTTTTTGAAACCAAAAATAGATAATTTTCATCCACAAACTTACAAACATAAATTGCTAAATTAAATTAAAAATAAAACATAGCAGTGGCATGCCAGTTTCATAGCTAGACACTGTCAACATTTTATTTTAGTGTGTAAGTGAACTACAGCACTTGTACCATTTTATAAGCCTCGAACAAATTATAAGAAGAAAAACAAATAATTTCATCTTGTTGTAATGGTTTTCAAGTACAGTTTACAAATAAAAATAAGCAAAAATGAAAATGAGCAAACCAATTAAAATATTTCGCAAAACATCAAACAAGAGCCATGTAAAATGACAATTAAAGTACAGAGCAGTACTATAAAAATATGTATGGGAGATACCGCCAGACATGATTTACACTGCATAGGACTGGTATAAGAGATAAGCAATTAGATTACATACACACAAAGTAATTATTTGGGAGCAGTTTATAATGGTACATTGTACAACTGGGTAGTCGTAACTGATTTGTCATACTACAGCTTCAGTTTCTGCTGAAATTTCTGCCATGTAACTGAACATTTTTTTCTCTTTCTGGCTGAAGTACACATGCAGGCACACAGGATATTTTTATCTATAATAAATACAGTTCACCCTGTAGAGGCATACCACACAGTGACACACACACACACACACACACACACACACACACAAATATTTTTATAGACTACATGCAATTCAGAATTCAGTGGCTTTACTCTGAAAATCTGAAGGTAATATGTGAAAGAGAATCACAGCTCTCAACTGTCCAGATTTTTACAGAATGTCCAGATTTGTTTACAAAGATTTTTGGTGCATTTCTTACACAATTGTAGTTTTCTGGCAAATTTCTGGAAAATCAATGAGAACTGAAGTGAGAAAATAATGGCAGATTTTATTTTCAGCCTTAATATCCTTTAGAAAATCCATGCTAATGCAAAACTTGTTATTCTATCAACTTACTAAGTCTGTAAGACCAATATTTAAAAACTGTCCCTATTTTGCGCCTTTGTCCCCCCATTATTTATGGTTTTGTCCTGATTTCTTGCTCTAAGAGGTTTTGAGGTATGAAGAGAATACAATGTTTTCCATTTCTGACTACCTTGTACTGAGAGTATGAGTTTATTTTTAGAGGTAGACAATTTGTTTAAAGAGAAACATTGTATAAAATCCCAGTCCAGGTTAGGCAGAGTCCCTCATTGACTCTCTTCAAGAGGATTCTTGATGAGTGGATGGGAGATCGTAGGTTTACCCCGGGTATCACTTCTGTGTCACTGTTAGACAGAGGCACCGTATACTAACCTCGAAAAAGGGCATAACAAAATTCATTTAAAATGGGTGTCGAAAGCCAAACACACTCTGGCTAGGCTTATAAATGCCCTAGGGCAGATAGCCTAGTATGAACCTATGAACCTATAACTATTCACAGTGAAGTGCCAGTAATACACTAATATACAGAGTAGCAGACAAGAAGAGAAACACTGGATTCACTGTTAGTAGACACACAACTATATTATACCATGTTGCGTAACTTGTTCTACTACAGATTAGAATGCATGATATTCCTTGTGAATTTTAGTACTTATAAATGTACCATTTCATAACTATAACAGCATTAACAAGAACACATTGAAATTCGTCTTGCTTCAAATTTCTGGTATATGCTGAAAATATGGTGAAAGTAACTGAATTTTCCACAACTTGTAAACAAGGGTTAACACCTGTTCCTCTTTACTAGGGACAGTCCTTATTTAGTCAATTGTGTCCTAGTTGGGGACAAAAAAAAAATATATAGCAAATGGCTTGATAATTTACAACAAATATATTTCCAATGTTTCCTCTAATGGTTACATAAAACTGTATCCAAAATATCTTAATTAAATAATTAGTCTTGTAATAAACCCAAACAAAACAATAATTATCATAGCTTCTTATCTCCCTCCAGGCAACAACCTACACACTGCTGAAGGTCTGCTATCATGGCTTCCACCAATTTCAACCAAGAAACTATTATTCTCGGTGACTTCAACCTCGACTGGCAATCCTGTACATCCAAAAATGCATCTAATTTCTCAATCTCTAGGACTTCACCCAGACCATAAATTGCCCAACTCGCACACTGACAAACACACCAATAGAAAGTCTACTTTAGACTGGATACTAACCAGTAAACCCAACCTAGGCTACATATCTGGATGCCTTCCAGACTCTCTCAGCGACCATTCACCTACATTTCTGTATAGAAATCGGGTACATAAACAAAGCAACATCTCCTACAAATTCATCCATTGTAAAAAAAATTTCCCCCCACAACGTTTAACAGTATCATCCCACTTTGTGATTGGACCACACTTAAAAACCTCCAGCTAGACCTAGCTGCACAATTCTTCAACTCCACCTTCCTTAACATACTGAATAATCTAGCCCCAACTAGGAAAGTACTTGCAAAATCCAAGCATCTGCCCTGGTTAACCAAAGAAATCAAACAACTACTTAAACTAAGGGATAAAGCATGGTCAACTTGCCATCCCACCAAGCACATATCAAACCTCTCTACCTATAAACAATTACGGAACAAAGCAAAAAAAAAAAACACATCAAAGCAGACAAGTAATCGTACTTCCAAACCTGCAAGCAACAACACCTAAACAACCCCAGAAAATTCTGGGATAACATCAATTATCTTCTTAGCCCAAGTCGTACCACTACCCCAACCCCAGTAACCCCTAACAACTCTGATCCTATTGCAACTCAATCATCCCACTCCACAAAAGAGGACCTCCCAAAGACATAACAAACTTCCAGCTTATATATCCATTCTTCCCCCTATCTAAAATCTTAGAAAAATGCATCCATAAACAACTCTTTTTAACCACTTCCTCAGCAACAATCTCTTATCCAACTCAGAACACGGCTTCAGACCTAAACATAGTACTTCTACTGCTGTAATCACTTTTCTGACACCATTCACCATCATCTAATTGAAGGCCAGGTATTCTCCTCCATCTTTCCTGACGTGTCAAAAGCCTTTGATACTGTTTCCCATCAACTTCTACTTAACAAACTCGCATCCTCTGGCCTTGACTCACCATCTCTGTCCTGGTTCCTCAGCTATCTTTCCAATCGGCAGCAAGCCACCAAATGGGAAAACACTCTTTCCCCCCTCTTCCCCATTTCTGCGGGGATGCCCCAAGTTTCTATACTTGGCTCTCTTCTCTTTATCTTATTCAGAAATGACCATTACTCAGCAACCAACCAAACCACCATTGTCCAATACGCTGATGATGCTACCCTTATATGCTCTGCCCCATCACCCTTAGATCTCCAATTAAAAATGCAGTCATCTTTCCAAAACAAAGAAAAGTAGCTGTCTAAACATCAATTAATTCTAAACCACAATATGACCAAATTAATAATCTTCAAAAATAAAAAATCCAAACCATCTCAGTCTTCTCTATCAATCCTCTCCTCAAATGGAACCAAAATTGTCCCCACAACTCATACTAAACTTCTAGGAGTAACTGTTGATGAGAATCTAACTTTTGATAAACATGCCTCCTTGACAATCAAAAAAGTTCACATCAAGCTTGGCACCTTATACAGAGCCAGGCCATACCTTACCCACACCACCAGGCTGGCCACTGCCTGATCTCACCTACTTTGTCCCCTCCTCTATGGATCTTATATTCTCAGTAACCTTCTCAAATCTGACCTAAATAATCTAGAATCATGTTATAACAAAATTGCTATGTTTGCCACAAATGCCCCACTCAGGACACACCACTGTATAGTGTTCTCTCAGCTAAACTAGCTAGAACTCCCCAACTTACTATGGTCCACAAGTTAATTCACCAACCCATGAACTGGCCTATTCTCTCCAATCTTGTCCAACCTCATCACAATCCCAGGCCCCTCAGATCCTCAGATAAACTAACACTCAAGGTCACCCACTCCCACAACTGTTATGGTAACTGTCTTTATTCCACTAAAATTACCAAACTTTGGAATACCCTCCCTCAAACCATCACAAAAAATCCTCACCTTCATGCATTCAAACAACTACTACATAACTACCTAGCTAATCATTGGCTTTGCTCTTGTCATTCCCAGACTAAATCCTCTTATTCCCCATTCCACCATCTCTCCACTCTACAATGGTCCACATTCTCGTACTACAACTTCTTTCTGATCTCTATTATTAAATCTTGGTACCTATCTTGCCACCTCTCAAAATGCTGTTTGGCACCTCTGTTTTTACATTGTGTCCAAATTTGTATACGCCTGGACTCTGCAATTCAAGACTGCATTGCCTACAATTGCTTGCTTAGCTTTCTAAGTTATGAATTACGTTATTTGTTTTATATCATATGATTATTTACTAGTCTGTTCTCATGTTAATATTTGTCTTTTATACCATGATTTTTTTCCTAGTCTGTTCTCATGTTAGTATTTGTCTTGTAAACATTAATATGTAAAGATTGTTTCTGTTTACTGGAGCATTTCCCCCCGGGCCTCCATTGAAAATGGGCTACTTAGCCCAGTCGGACTAATTCGCGGTTAACAAATGTAATAGTTTTGAATAGTTACAACACTTCTTACAAAATTAAGCAAGACTAATAGAATAGATAGTATTGCACATAACATTTGAATACGTTGATATTTCTTAGTATTCTTTAGTGTTAGTCTATTTACAAGAAGTATACATTTAGTAATCACAACAACCGCGGGGCAAGTAAACACCTAATGAGCTTTGACAAGTGTTCATTGCAGCCCTAGGGATTGTTATATCCAGTTTTTACTTGGTATATTGTTTGGATTACTGCTGCATAACACTAATGATTGAAAAAGAATAAGTTTTCCTTTAAGCGTACTTTATTATGCTTTTGGTCAAAACATGTTCATTGTAAGTATTGTAAATGCGATGTTGCTTTAAACATTTTAAACAAAAAAACAAAGCTTTGCATTTTAGATTTGTATAATCTGGTTTTCACGTCTGTTTAATTGAATAATTGGCTTAAGAGTCTGTATATAAGTACACAAGGATTTTTAGGTGGTTCATCTTGACAAAGCCCGTCATGGTAACGGGTGAAAGCGCTTGATTTATTTTGGTCTTCATTTGGATTTATTTGTGTCTTTGATTTTATCAACTGTTCGTGCATCTTCTAAACTTTTGGCAAAACAATAAAAGAACGTTTGTTTTTCGAACTGAGGAGTATTTGTTCCAGTCAAAGAAGAGTTTATTGGGCTTCAGTGCTTGTGCATACATTTTCTTTGCTTTGTGGGACTTAGTTCGTTTTTTAACAAATGTAATAAATAAATGAAACAACAGAAACAACTCAGACTGCACAAGAATGAGCTTTTATTTGGGGAAAAAGTGAAGCGGTGTATTGTTTGTCTACATGCAAATGTGGCTACTGTAGGTGCAAACATTCATTTATTGGCAAACGTATTACACATTAACTGCCATCTTGTTCTTAGCCAGTGAAGAAGGAATACATTGCCAAACAACATACATCTCAGCTGTCTAGATTTTTACTGAATGTCCATATTTTTGCCTTATATTTAGGTCTATTCCTCATAAAATATGTGGTTTTCTGGCAAATCACTGAGGACTGAAGTCACTAAATAATGAAATACATTTGAGTTTCAGACTTCACATCCTTCAGAAAATGTATGCAAAAACAAATTATTTTATTCTAGCAGCTTTCCAAGTTTATAAGAGAAATATTTAAAACATGTCCCTATTTTGAGCTTTTGAACCACCATTATTTTAGGCTTTGCTCATATTTCTAGTGCTAAGAAGTTGAGAGGTATGCCAAACAAACAGCACTCTGCAATTATTCCCCAGTTGTTGGAAATACCTGCTCTGCAAAAGCATTAAGAGGTCTGCCACTGGTGCTAGCATGCAAATACATTCCATTACCGATGTTGCTTTGGTACAGGAATACACTGTAACATCTGAAGTGCTGGCAAAATTAAATCAATAAAAGTTGTGAACCTTATTAACTATATAGATGCATACAGTTGAAACAGAAATGGATTACATTAAAAAAGAATGAGAACATTTCATTAAAACAAATAGAGAGTGCTGACATGACATCTTACATTTCATTAGAGTGAAATATTTAAGTTTATGAAAGTGCTCAATGACTGTTAGAATTTTTCAGTCTGCATTTTTTATTGAAGTGTTCTTGTATTTTTCTGTGAAAAGACTCATTAGTTGCTAGGTCAAATGCCATAAATACTTAAAAAAGAAAGAAAGAAAAATAGGCGGGAACATTAGTTTGCTCTTAGTAATGCTGCTGAATTACTTTTTATAAGACAAAATACACTCGCGCGTCCTCGTTGCTGGTTTACCGGCAAGTGTTGTCATGGAAACTGTAAACAAAGGAGTTGAATCTGCTGTGTGCTAAGTGGATCGCTGCATTGAACTGGCGGCATTTAAACTTTTAAAGATTTTATTTAACTGTAAATTCACCTAAAATTGTAATAAAATGCACAGCTTGTGTAATGCCAAGCAGGAGAAGCACACCTAAAAGAAATAGCGAGTGCTTTAGCCTTGCATCTCATTGCAGAAGTTGTCAGCCTGAAGTCTCTCTGTTGCGAAAAGTTAAAGGAAATCACTCTGTATTTGCTTTAAAAAGTTGTTCCTCCTGTTTTCCCATTATTTGGGACATGTTTTAATTCTTGACATGTTTCAGCTTGTTTGGATAGTGAGTGTTTTTTTTTTTTTTTTTTACCTTAAGTGTATCCTTGCCTTTGCCTAGTCCTCATAATTTTTTAAGATTTTCTAGTAAAATAAATGAGAGTTAGCATAAGTCAGTAATTCTACTTGTTGCAATTTTATACTTATAATTGTTCCGAAAAATTCGCATAGATGCAAAACTTGTCATCCGTGCTGCTGCTGTTTCATCGGCAAACACTGTTGTTGTAGTATGGCTACAGCAATAGTAAATGAACCTTATTTTATCATCTGTGGCTATAGCTCCTGTCTGATTTGTAGTGACACAAATTAAACTTTTAGAGCCTTTTCACAATACATCTGCCAATGTTTGCAAAGACCTACATTAAAATAAAGTATTATTTAACACAAAACAGTGGACCCGGTTTATTGGAATACATAATGAGCGCTTCCCTACTACATTTAGAAGGCAGGTGTCCGTAAATTAAATGCAAGACAATTGCTCAGTATTTGTTTTAATAAAGTGTTCAATTTTATTTTTCTTTATACAAGCTGCCTTTTCATACTGTACTGAATGGGAACATCCAGGTAACATAACACTTAAAACAAGAAAATTGAAAGATCGTAATATTTCAGTTTATGCAGAAACTGGCAGGGTAGAAAGCAGTAAACACTTGAGTGTAAAGCGATCTAAGAGGAATGTTGCAATCCCAAGGATGAGTTCACACTGTGAACTAAAACTAAACTGTAACTGTGGAATTACAGGATATTCAGAGTAAAATGACACTATGGGTGGGAATTTACATGACATCATTAAAGTGGGTGTTACTCTGGTCGGCTTGAACGACCCGAATTTTAAACACTGAGATTGTCCCTTTAAGCAAATGCGGTCAGTGAAATAGATTTTATTGAAATTAGTAGTGATTGTCTGAGCTCTCGTTTTTTGTAAGCCATTAAATGTACATTGGTGATTACATTACTCATCTGATAAACACTGATCATCTTCATCTAAAGTAACAGAAATTTCAAATCTAATTTATTTTTATTTGAGATATGTTTATAAAGGAATAAAAGGCAGACTGGGCCACATGTTTTATAAAATGTATAAATCTTGAACCCAGTTGTAAGGATATGTGCTTTTGTCCAACCATTTTAGATTTCATTAGTGCCTTTAGTGCCTCTGGAAGCATATAATACTGAAATAAACCATAATACATTTAAGCTGTCTTAGTCTAGTTCAGGGGTCTGCAACCTGCGGCTTTGGAGCCACATGTGTCTCTTCAACCCTGCTGTAGTGGCTCCCTGTACCTCTGAGGATTAATGGACACTCTACCACACAACACACACACAGATCAAGCAATCCCAACACAGGAACACAATTATGGACATATGTTAGGTATTGTTCTTATTGTTTGTTTGTCTTTTCGGCTTTTCCCGGTTAGGGGTCACCACAGCGGAACTCCAGTCCGCTAATGATTGGCAGTAGATTTTCATGGTGCCGAGTTGCCAACCCAACGCCCAGCCTTCAGCAAAGTCATGCCCATTCAAGCATGTCTTTCGGAGGCCACTGTACCGCGGGTAGGACATGCAGACTCCACACAGAAGACACTCCACCCGTGAATCGAACAGGAGGACCTCTTGCTGTGAGGCAACAATGCTACCGTTGTGTTATGTTATATTTAGTATAACTATATATGACACCGTATATGCTCTGCTTTCTTCATTTTAGGAGTCAGATAGCTGTTGTGCCTCCCGCTGGATTTAGTTCGGTGGACGAGGTCTCGGGAATGGCTCTTTGGATAGTGAAGGTTGCAGACCCCTGGTCTAGTTGCTTAAAGGGGAAGGTACTCAAAGACTGACATTGTTTAAATTTTAAATTTAAAACACAATGGCTTTGGTATGGCATACCAGTGGTCTATATATAATATAGGATGGGAATTGACCAGTCAGGTTTTTGGAGATAAAAAGGCATAGCACTGAATATTTAGCTGCATGAATTAGACCTATAAGGGAATGTTTTCAATTGGGAGAACAATTGTTGGTTTGTGTTGGTAGAAAATGATGAAGTGTGACTGCCAATCCAATGCACAGGTCCACTCTAAATGTCTAATGTAGGAGAGTCGGGCTCCAGAAGAAGAGACAACTGAAAGTCTAAGGTCAGAAAGTGCTTTCATATCCATTACCCCCTGCTTTATCAAATAAAAAAAAAAAGCTCAGAAAGATGTTCTTCATCTTGATCACTGCTGCAGTAGGCTAAAATGTATGGGTTATATCCTGCATAGGCTATAAAAGCTGTCCAGCTTACAAGGCCTCAAGGCACCTTCCACACAGCCAAACCATTAGTTAGATTGAGATAAACTGACTAAAAAGGCAGGTTTGGACATCAAGCCTTTCAGAGCTTTCCTGACACTGAGAAGAGTGCTCCTCTGAAGGCTTTCAAGGATCGACAGTCTTATTATTCCATGGCGGAGCATATTAGGTCCTTTCAGAGAAATAACTACCACATTACTTTTATACTTATTCTGATTAACTTTTTATGAGAAACAAGTATTTTTAAGCTAAGAAAAAAGTATTTCTCTTGATCTCTAAGTGGGCGTGCACTTTTAAAAGGTGATTAAAACTGCTTTTTCTGTGGAAAACTGTGTTTATTTTACATTTTGGGGCTAGGGAAAGTGGTTAAATTGCTTTTAGTGATGTTTTTAGTAGGAAAAAAGTAACTTTTTTTCTGCTTTCCAGTTTTACTGACTGTTGCCTCTAAGCTACCATGGGGAAACCAGTACAGTTTTCAGCTGGACCATGGAATAAACTTCTGGTCCCTTGGTTCTACCTTCTTTGAAATATATAAAGAAAAAGATAACCAGGTAGCATTTGCCATCACAAAAGACTGTTGGTTTGCCACGGTCTCAGGTGGGTGATTTTACTATGGCCAATGCTGGTTCCTCAGACCACTCATCTTTTTCTTTGGATCCCTCTAGTGGTGTTCCTACAGCAACCATGGACCAGGGATAAGCCACATCCTCTGCAGCTATTGGGTCCCCTCCGTGAGCAAGGCGAGTCATTCTTGTCATTCTTGGGAGAAGGAGCAGCAGAATGTGCCCCTGCTTGGCCATAATGTTGTGTCCATCACTGGGGAAGCTCTTGCTGGCAGTACTGTGTCTGGTTTCCTTAATTTTCCTGTCAGAAACTGACAGAAGACTAAACAGCTTCTCCTGTGTCAGTTACTCTGGACAAGAATAATTTCTTGGTGTTAGCTCAGCTTTTAAAGGCTCTTGACCTTCTTTTAAAAAGATTTCTGGTAAAAGGAAAATGGATTTCTTCTTTCCTGAAGAGGTTCAAGATGTAATGGAATGTGTGGGGACAGATGCTGTGTTTTCTCCACATATTTTTGAGTCAGATTCTGAGGAGTATGTTGCATCTGAAAGGCCCAGTGATGGATTCTTTCTTTGAAACTTGCTCCAGAATGAACCCTTGTTTTCAGTGAGAAAATAATGAAGTTTTTCAGTCACTTAGAAAATATGATTTGTTAACAACCTGGATTTCTAGAACCATTCCTTATCCCCCCAGTGCTGTCAGCATTAGAGGATTCGTTTGTCACAGCCTTTGGTTTCACTGACCGCCAGCATGTTGCCACTAAGAAAGCAGATAGAATGAACAAAGTACCTCAGTCTTTAAAGTTTTTATACACTTATCCCAGCCCCAACCCAGCAACTGTAACATTCAGTTGCTGTCAAGCATTTTGTTAATCAGGGCTAGTGCTAAAATGTTAGGAGCTACCAGCAAATTTCAAGTTGGGCCCTACCCAGGGGGATGTAAGGTGTGACCACATCTAGTATGCCCACTTCCCTATCAAGCTATATAAAGTGTTAGTACACACAGGCAATTACAAAGACTTGTAGTGCCACTAGTTGTACTGCATCAAGGAACACACACTGACTGGCATTTAGTACCAACATAACATTATGACAAGCCTCAGTATTACAGCACGGTAGCCACTCTCACAGAGTGGAAGGCACACATTGACTAGCATTTAGCAGAAATGTTGTTACATTATGACAAACAAGCCTCTGTACCGCATCAAGATAGCTAGTCCCACAGAGGTACACAAAGACTCCCACACAGGACAGAGACACCCACACAAGACTTAAGACAGAAGTACAGCAAGACTGAACATTGACACCCACACAAGATGAAGACAGCTCTACAGCAAAACTGAACAGAGAACCTGCACAAGATGAAGACAGCTCCACAGCAAGACTGAACAGAAAATTTCGACACAAGATGAAGATAGCACTACAACAATGAATGGAGACACCCACAAAAGGTGAAGATTGCACTGCAGTAAGACTGAAATACACAAGACACGAGACAGACTATAACCCCACCACACCAGACGGAAAGAGAGCTACAGACATGCAGAGCAGTCAGATTGTAGAAGCGCACAGGATAGTCATGGGACAGACCTATAGAAAAAACTAAAGACACAAAAGACGTAACAGGAAAAAGCCATGGGGATTACAGAAACTGAGACAGACCAACTCAAACCCAGAGAGAAACAGGTGAAGTCAAAAAGCACACAGATGACAGACACCAGAGTGTCATTTATGTAGCGTATGCATTTAGTTCCTCAGCTTTTCAGATTGGTACCACTTTGTGACATATGAGCAGTTCTGCTTCTCCTTGTGCTTCTATCTGTCCTTGTGCCTTAACGGATCCAGACACACCTACCTGTTTTTGCATCACGACAAATCTTGATTCAGCTAGTTGTCCTTGACTAATGAATCCTGACTCTCCTAACCATCCTTTCATCATGACAAATTCTGATGCTTCTAATTGTCCTTGCCTCACAGTGAAGCCTGCCTCTCCTAGCTGCCCCTGCCTCAACAAATTTTGCTTCTTTTTCATCTTCATTATCCTACTTGGTCCTACCTGCTGGAGTAAACAAATTCAGAGTGAATATGCAGCATAATATTGTACAAGCCAGGCTAAGGTGCAACCTGAAATTTACTGCTGTACAGCATTTTAAAAGACTACTTGGAAAGGAAAGCTGTATACGTACCTAGAGCTTTAATGGTGTCTTATGTTTTTTCTTTTGGGCAGAGTCTTCAGCGAAGATGCTGTATGGTAAACCTTTTCCCACTTCATGCTCAGTTTAGAGCACAGTTAAGCCTAAAATCTCTCATGACTCATTGATGAACATAGGTATATCTTTAAGTTTCAGTTTAGAAAAGTTGCATTCTGCAGTAGCCACTTTAACAGGTGCAGTCAAATAAATGCACAGTGAAACTCATAAGTATTTAATGTCTTGTAACTGATTGCAAATTAGGCAATTTTAGTGCGATCAGTGGTGATGATTCAGTGACAAGCATTTGAGAAAGGCTTTTCAGTTTGTGTTCAAGGTCATAGCCATTAGTGTCACAGTGGCCACTTGTCTCGTCTGTCAGTTGTTCTTTCAGAGCCTTGCACTGTTGGATCAAGGAGTCTTCTGCAACTTTGCTCAAGATTTTAATATTTGATAAAAATTCAAAGGCCTTATCAAACTCTAAAAGCTGCTCAAACCAGTCGGTAAATGACTGCATTGACTATATTGTTGTGTCCAGCAGCACACTGAAGTTTTTTCTTTGAGCCTGTATTGTCTCATCCTGTCCTTCATAGTCAGAGAAACGCTTTGCTTTCCTATGCCTCTTTTCCTGAAATGGGATGGTAACATCCAGTTCTTCTGCTGTGTCTTGTAGGCTTCACCCATGGCATGTTGAAAGACTTTCTCTCTGTAGTTCCTCAGCAAGTCCATAGTTGATAGCAGCACTTTGACACATGTAGAAATAACCAGTGGACTGTGCAGCACTTTGCTTGCATGATTTCCCACTGTACACATCATCCCAAACCGCTAAACATACAATGAAATGATATAAGTTCTGAGCACAGTCCCTTTTCCTGTTGATATGTTGTGGCATCACTTGTACATAAAGCTTTACCTCTCTCCTGTAGTGCTTCCACAACTCACTTCAGCTGAAACTGTAGCTCCTTGATGGAATCTATCCTGCATTCATTCCCACTTAATCTCAGACAGTTGCTTCACAGTGACATTTGTGTCCTTTCAAGATCTGCCATCAACTTGTTGATGCTGAATAGAGTACATAACTGTTCTGCAAACATCCAAAGGAGGACACTGCCTGTAGTGATGAATCTGCTCTATCATCAACTATACGATTTAAATTGTGCCAGACACATGGCACATTAAAAGCCCTTGAATTCATCTGTTTTATCTGGGCCTGCACTCCAGCTCATTTCCCTTTTTATATTGCTGACATTGTCATATCCTTGTCCCCAGTAGTCATTAATATCCAGTTGATGGTGGTGCAGAGTTTAGAGAAGTGGGTCTGTAAGTCCTGTGGCTGCGGTCCTTGATATGTCCACTAGCCTGACTACAGCAGTCATTTTTTTCTTGACTGCTGATGCCTAGCGTGCAATCAAGAATCACAGAGAAGTACCTGGCATTCTTCACCTTCCCTGCAGTAGTTCTTAAAGTAGCATTTGAGATCAACTGGATAATTTCATTCTGGATGTCCTTCTCAAGATAATGATCCAGTACTATGTTTTTGATATGATGTGAATGTTCAGCCATGATTGAATCAAATTGTGACAAAAGCTGCACTTGACCTAAGAAATTGCCATTGCCATTGCCATGGGTGTACAGGACATTATTTGTACCACCGAATGCCATGTTCCATTCTGCCAGGTATTGGACAACAGTTATAATGCATTCTAACACACCATGCCAGTGAGTTAATCTCTTTTTCAACCACTGCTTGTCTCTTATCCACACTCTGCCTGCTCTTTAACCTGTTGTCCAGTTCCTTCCACTTCAGCTTGCATGCTGCATACTCTGGTGCTCATTCATGGCAGTGTAAAGCTTTGGACATCTCTACACTCTGTGTAACCATTTAACCAGAGAAGGTGTTTAGAATGTCCAAATAATTTGCATGGAAAGCAAAACAGTGCATCTTTTGAGACAGACTATGTCAACTAAGTGCATTTTGCTCTCCCCATTAGGCAGCATGTGGAAATGAAAGTTTTCTTATGTAACTCTTCTCTGTTCATTGACTAGGAACTGTGACAACACCACTCGCACAGGTCCATTCTGGATAGCAGCTACCATAAACCAATCCCCTATCAAATCAGACCAAGGTCCTAGATCCTCAAATGATACATCTGACATTTCCTGGAAATCACAGGCCACATCTATTGTCACTGCAAAAGTATGGACCATTTCCATATCAAACTCTGGTGATCCTGGCAGTACTTCTTAAGTTGAATCTTTACATGTTGATATAATTTATTCTATGGTAATAGCTGTAGGTTCACAGGAGGCAGCTTTGTGGTTTAGCTGCAACAGAGTGGGCACTTTCTATGATAAGGATATTGTGATGACAGTTGGTAGGTTTTACTGCAGGACCACTGTGTTCTACTGCATGTAGATTGTTTGCTGAATCCCCTTCTCTGATGACTTACAGAAACATTTCTTAATGGAATCCTCCTGTTTCTTTGTATCCTCTTTCCTCTGCTGCTAAAGGTTTCTTTTTGCTGCTCCTGACAAGTATGTACTTTTCATAATTTCTAACTAGAAATGGAAGTAAAGAAAAATTACTACATGTTCAGACATTGTGTCCTTTTGTCATAATGTTAGTAAAAAGCACTACACTTCAGATACATGTTACACCACCATTTTCATTGGTCTGCTTGGGGCTGCATAATGCCTACTGAAAGTGTGTGTGACAAAAAGAGGTTACCATTGTGAACACTTATTCTGAGGATTAATATATGCCAGATTACATCTATAAAAATGAGGATTACACAGAAACAAGTCCAATATAACAGTATGGAATGTTACCCATCAGATTTACTTGATGGACCCACGGAAGCAAACCCTCAACTCTGAGATGCCCCACATCACAAAATGTGTAATACTAACTCCAGACTAGCCAACCAGTATAAGCAAAAAGTGTCTTAACTGTAAGCCCAAGCTGCAGACCTAGAAGCTATCCCTTAACGCACTGCCTGTGACACTTGCCTCCTCTGCTTACGTAATACAGTCATTATGTATACTTCACTTTTGTGCATTTTACCAGCATCCTCTACCGTATCACAATAGTACTCCTAAAATAGTCATAAGAAAAAGGAAATCTTCCCAAATATATGGTCTATAACCAGGTAGCATTACCATGCCCTCTAATACTA
The DNA here is from genome assembly GCF_019279795.1 of Protopterus annectens. Taxonomy (NCBI): domain Eukaryota; kingdom Metazoa; phylum Chordata; order Ceratodontiformes; family Protopteridae; genus Protopterus; species Protopterus annectens. The sequence continues at coordinate 520,711,026 of NC_056737.1, forward strand.
CATCTGCATATGAAATATGAATTTGGCAAAATGTAAATTATCTGATATCATCTAACTGAAACTGGAATAACTCAGTGGCCCACATAGTGATGACTGCAGTATTAAGGCCTGAACACTGCTGCAAAAAGTGCATTTGGGTTAACAAGAAAAACTGAAGCTACCACACTAAGTCACCCAAGAGTTATACAATCAATGGTGCATTGCATATCAAGACTTAAAGTGATCAGTTGATGCCATCTTGCACTGTAGGCAGAAAATCCGTAGAGAAACAAGGACCAGTAGGCAAAAGAACTGTAGTGCAGGCAGATCATATACCAGAAAACGGGTTAACTTGCAAAGAGTCATGTTAGTACATCTGCAGGCCTAAAAGTATGGGTGACCAATACTGAACACTGTTTTTTTTGGGTAAGTGGTTACAAAAAACCCAGTTTTGTCATAATGTAGTTACATGCAGGCAGGACAATTACTATTAAATGCTTCTCTGAGGCGATTAGCTTTATAGGTTTTAGAAGACCGTAGAAAAGATAGTCAAAAGATGATTAGAGAGAGCTAGGCAGAAGAGTGAGTAATGGGCAAGAGTTAGTAAAGTTATGGGAAGTAGAGGATGTTTAGGAAGGGAGATTGCAGTGGCAGGACCAGTGACTTTTGAAATGCTCTTTAGTGGCTGTCTTAAATTGTTCAGGATGTGTAAGGGTCCTGATTTCTAATGGAAGCTTATTCCAGGCAATAGTAGGATGATAACTGTACACATAACATCCAAATTTAGACTTGGGTTTGTAGATTTGTTGTAGGTCTTGGGTAGAGCTTAGGAGTGGTCTGGAGGGAGAATAATGGGAGATTAGAGGGGAGAGTGTAGGGCAGTAGGAAGGCTGGTATAAGATGGAATGAATGATCTATAGCTGAAAGAGGAGAAGCTGGTGGGGTAATTCAAGCCAGTTTAGATGTTTTAGAGAGAGACAGTGATGGGATTTGTAGGCTTGTTGAGCAGCACATCTAGCTGGTTCCCTGTTAGATGAACGAACGCTTAAAATGTTGAGTAAGACATGCTGGACAGCTTTTAACTGAACATTCATCTAAGCGAAACGTAAGAATTTCGCAACAAGGAGTTACGAAAAGTTATAGTTGGACAGCCGTCAGGAAGCTAATGGCTGATGTCAGAACGTTCACCTTGTCTAGCCGTTCTTACAGTCCTCCACTGTGGTGTGGTCTCATCGTTCACCCTGTGTAATGTTATGACAGTCCTCCACTGTGGTGCAATCTCGGAGTTGATGTATTTAAGTAGGGGGGAGTGTGGGTCGAAGCCCCCCACTTTATTTTGTTTGTTGATTTGTTTTTTTTTTTTTGTCTTTTTTTGGGGTGGGGGAGGTATTAATGATGTACAGTACATTTTTAGCCATCAGCTGTTGGCTTCCTGATGGCTGGCCAACTATAAGTTTTAGAAACTCTTTGTTTCAACATTATGGTGTTTCGCTTAGATGAATTTTCACTTAAAAGCTGTCGAGCATGTCAGGACATAGACCCATCTAGCTACCTTGTTGTAGTTAGATTCAAGTTTGGTCCGAAGTGATGAGTTAAGATTTGTGAGAATTTGAAAGCTGTACATTAGACTGAGTAGAAGGTAAGTAAGAGAGTGTTACCTTGGCTTCAGAAGTAAGGAATTTCTTGTTACGATAAAGGAGCACTAGTTTTGAATGAGTCTTCTTGATACAGTTATTGACATGCAAGTCAGATTTAAGCTGATCATCAGTGGTGACGCCTAAGAGCTTGGTGCTGGATTCTGCCTGAATGTAAGTATTATTACGGAACAGTATGGAGAAGGAGGGTTTTATATTGTTGAATTTGTTAGGTAGGAAGAGTAATAGCTTTGTGCTTTTAGGGTTAAGGATGAGCTGATTGTTGGAGAGCCATGTTTTAACTGAGATGAAAGATGCCTGAGTAGTTGAGAAGAGCTGAGAAGGGAGAGTTAGCTATGGTGATGACTGTAGAGTCATTTGCATATTGCACTAATGATGACTGAGGGCGGGAGGTATAGAGCTCATTAGTAAAGATATTAAAAAGTAAAGGCCCTAGGATAGACCCTTGAGGTAGATCCATTTTGACAGGGAGAGGAGGAGAGTGCAGAGTGCCATCTCACTGATTGAGATCTATCACTGAGGTAGCTGGAGAACCATGCAGCATTTTCAGAGGAGAAGTTGAGGTGATGCAGTTTGTGCCACAGAAAAGAGTGTGAGATGGTGTCAAAAGCTTTTGAGAGGTGCAAGTATAGGGAAGAAGTAAGTTTATGGTCATCCATGGCTAGATAGACAGTGTTGAGGAAGGATAAAAGAGCTGTAGTGGTGCTGTGTTTAGGTCTGAAGCCATGTTGAGTGGGCGTTAGCAGCTTTCCCTGTATTAGATACTGCATAACTTGTTTATGAAGAGATTTTTCCAGTATTTTGGAGAGAGGGAGAAGATAGCGATAGGTCTAAAATTGGAGATCTCAGAGGAGTTACCTCCTTTTTGTATAGGTAGAGTGTAGAATTCTTTCCAGATGGAAGGAACTTTAGATTCAGAAAGAGAGCAAGTGATTAGGATGGATACAGGGAGAGCAAGACAATCAGCTGCTAGTTGAAGAAAAGTAGAAGGTATATTGTCTGCTGATGGTGAGCATGGTTTTAACTTAGAGAGTAGAGTTTTGATATAGCTAGTAGGTACAGATTTGAGGGAGAAGGTTTTAGAGGAGGTAGTATTAGGAGCAGGTTCAGAATAGTTGGGAGTGTTAATAGTATATGAGTTTTGGTTAGGGTTGAGTAGTTTAGATATTGAATCGATAAAATAGTTATTAAAGGGAGTGGCAGTTTCTTTGGGTGTCCTGTCTGAGCATGGATTAGGGGAGCTAGGATTACCGGGATGTAATATTTGATAAATAGTTCCAGAATTTTTTGGATTGGATCTTAGGGCTGTGGGAGGTTTGTTATAGAAGTCCTTTTTATCTTTGATTATGTGTTTTTTTGCTCAGATTTCTGAGTTTTTTTGTATTTTATAAGTCTGCAGGGAGCTTAGTTTGTGACCATTTTTTCCATAGTCTTTCTCTGGTTATCATAAGGGTATGAGTGGCTTTTGACAGCCATGGAGATATGTTGGGCTTAATATGGACTTTGCGAGGGAGAGCAAGTGAGTTTAAGATGCTAAGAAAGGTGGAGTTGAAAGATAGGACTGCTTCATCTAGAAGAAGTTGGGTAAGGAATTTCCAGTTTCCTTTAGAGAGGAAAGCATTAAAGGTTTCTGGGTCGAAATTAGAGAGTTTGCGACAGGTAATAAATCTAGGGGATTTGAGAAATGGGGAGTGAACCTAAGCACTTTTATAGGGGAGTGATCACTCAAGGTGTTTGGTAGGGTTTCATGGTCATGGTATTTGGAAGGATTAGATACAAGTACCCAGTCAATAAGTGTGCTGGTTGTGTGAGAGTTGTTTGTACGGGTAGGTTGGTGGATTAGCTGTGTAAATCCATATAAATTAAAATGAATATGATTATTAGAGTTTGGATTGCTTAGAGTTAACCAGTTGATGTTGACATACCCAAAGAGGATAGTTTCATTGGGGATGTGTTGAGAAAAGTATGATAGCATATTTTCAAGCAAAGGGATGTTGTCCCCTGGAGGAATATAGATTGCTGCTACTGCGATAGTGGTGTGGTCATTAATTTTAAGGTTAGCTGTCAGTAGTTCAGCAGAAGAAAAGAATGGGATCGGTTTCATAGGATGTGTAAGAGTGAGGTGATTGGAGTAGAGAATGGCTACGCCACCCCCTTTTTTGTTTTGGCTGTCTAAGCAGAGTTTATTATAACCAGGAGGGAGAATGTCTTTATCAGGGGTTTGGCGTTTTAGCCATGTTTCTGTTAGAGAAGTACCATCAGGGGTGTAGGTAGTTATCCAGGCATGTATTTCACTAACTTTATTTAGAATAGTACTAATGTTCATAGAGTAAAAGGTGAAATGTTTGTTTGTAGAGGATGAGTTTATTAACTAGTGAGAGGTAGAGTTTTTCATGGTCGGGTGGTGGATGGGTCCGGGATTAGGATGTATGTCTCCTGATAGAAGCAGGGCTATATGGAGGTGGTAAAGTTTGACTTTAAGTGGGTTATATGTCCAGTAGGTAGACTTGGTTTTAGATGCTAGAGGGTGGGGGTTAGGAAGTTTGATTTTAGACAGAGGGGTGTTCATGGAAAAGATAGATGAGCAGATTGCAAAAGAGTACTTTCGGGATGAGAAGCTTGTAGCATGGGGATAAGTGGGATCTCTGTGGACAGGTGATAACTGAGCAGTAAATGAAGTAAGAATGTGAAGGAGAAGTAATGGAGGCAAGAGGAGAATAGAGAAGGGTGCAATAGCCATGGCCTAGTAAGGAGTGGGTAAGGGAGTAGGAATGTTAAGTTGTTGGGACTTTTGGAGAATTGAGGTAACATTAAGGTGTACCAACCTGTAGGGGGAGTAGGGAGATTTATAGAAATCAGTAGGATTTACAGCTGGCTAAACTATTTAGTTATTAAGAGGAGGGGTAAGGTGTATATGATGTTCTTGGAGACAGGAAGGGTTGGAGTTTTTTGGGGGGAGGGATAGGATGGTTAGGTATAAAGGAAATTATATGGGGGGTAGGTGGAATTGGGGGTGGGAGGGGAGCGAAGTGGGCCCAAGCGTAGTGAGAGCGAACATAGCTGGGCTACACCTGAGAAGGAGTACAGCACCAAAAACAATCAGTAGTCTGAGACCAAGTGCTGGAGATGTTATTACACCAGGTACTGACTCTCCATTCACCAAAAAAACAGGAAAGCTAGGCGAGAGTTTGTAGAGGGTTATAGGAAAGAACAAAGGGTTGCAGGGGTTTTAGAATGAAAGAAAAGGGCGGATAAGGGTAGCTGTTGCTCGTGGTAGTGTGCTCACCAAGGGAAAGCATGCATTGTATGAACTCAAATTTTTTATGGGGAAGGGCAACAATATCAGGCAAACATCTAGATATTCTACAACATTCTTACAGCGTGTATCCCCACCACTCAGCACAGCAATTCTGGACAAAGCAAAAAAATAATCATAGAATAAAGGTGTAGCATCAGGGATAGTTAAAGTATTGCTGTTATAAATTTAAAGGTACCAGAGTAACAGTTTTTTATTAGCATGCTTTAAAGTAACTTGGAACCAGGGTTTGTTGCAGTACACAAAAAATCCCAAAAGGAAAAACCACATCTTAACTTCTCCAATGAGCTCAAACAGGAACCAACAGCTGTAGTGTTAAATGCTGAAGATGTACAAGCAGAGTAAAATGCTGAACAAAACTGTAAGTCACTACTTTGACCTTAAATTAAACAAAACTTACTCATAAAATACAAAATATTAGCACTTTAGCCTTGCTAAAGAAGGCATCATCAGAGATGAAAGAACTAGCTTTAATAGAGGCTTATTTAACTTTGAAAAACTATGTGACCAACCTGGAATGCAGTTGCAGTTAACGTGCTTTCCACTTAGAGACAGTGTAACAAAACAGTCTTAAAAGACCGTTGTTGTGTCTTTCGGCTTTTCCCGGTTAGGGGTCGCCACAGCGGAACTCCGGTCCGCTAATGACTGGCAGTTGATTTTTACTTGCTGAGTTGCTGGCCCTAACGCACAACCTTCAACTAAGGTACACCCATTCACGCATGTCTCCACAGCAGACGCTGTAGCTGAGAATCGAATGGGACAACGTCTTGCTGTGAGGCGACACCGCTACCGCAGCACCACCACCGCGGACAGTCTTAGATCCTAAAGCAGTGAAAAACAGTAAAAAAAAAAAAAATGCTAAAATTATATACATACACACATGTATGTGTGTGTGTGTGTATATATATATATATATATATATATATATATATATATATATATATATACACACACACACAAATTAAAACTTAAGTTGTTAAATTGTTTATAACATTTCTGCTCCTTTTTATAATATAGTTGAAAGCTAATTTGTAGATAATGTAGTTGATAGCTCATTTGTAGATGTGTACGTGTTTTCATATATACATACATATATATATATATATATATATATATATATATATATATATATATAGTCTACTTTAGTAGACTGACATTTCACTAACCAAACACTAAAATTTCCTGGACGAAAGGACCGACAAGTTCAGAAGACAGACGTCTGGGACACCGACGTTTCAAGTGAGGTAAGTAACTGCTTGGCCATCCTGTTGAACTTTGCCCCTTACCCCCCGCGGTAGTGTGATCTTGGAGTTGGTATATTTAATTAGGGGGGTGTGGAGGGCAAAGCCCCCCCACATCAATGGGTTTACTTTTGTTTCATTAAGTTTTTTTTATTCGGGATGGCCAAGCGGTTACTTAAAAACCACCACGGGTGGCAGGACTTGGTTCAAAGGATCTAAAATGTATCCAACTGAAGAAAATCAGGAGCAAAATAGCTGAGAGGTATCCAACAACTTTTATTCTTATAGAAAGATGAAAAATCAGTCAAGCGCTTTCGCCTGGTTCCTACCAGGCTTTATCAAGATGAAGAACCTTTACAAAACAGAATTGTTAAATACTACTTGAAATCAACAACTAATTAGTTCAAATACAATTAAGGTTGTTCTAATTACAGATTTAAAGCACCAGTGACATCCGTAGTATCAAATCTAGCAACAAGCTAGTGAGATTCATTGCACAAATAAATGTTAATAAAAATGCTTGAAACATTTGCGAAATTGCATCTGGACGAGCTCTTAAAAGTATTAAACATGCAGATAAATAAATAAATAGATAGATAAATGAATACAATCACTTGTCATATTAAAAACAGGTAACAAATAATAATTCTATTATAATTTTTTATAATTAAATAGGGCCTCATATTTCAGCAGACAACAGTATAGATTGGTGCTGCAGGAGATGTATATGAATGAAATTCATGAATTATTATTTGTTACCTGTTTTTAATATGACAAGTGATTGTATTCATTTATCTATTTATTTATTTATTTGTCTGCATGTTTAATACTTTTAAGAGCTCGTCCAGATGCAATTTCGCAAATGTTTCAAGCATTTTTATTAACATTTATTTGTGCAATGAATCTCACTAGCTTGTTGCTAGATTTGATACTAGGGATGTCACTGGTGCTTTAAATCTGTAATTAGAACAACCTTAATTGTATTTGAACTAATTAGTTGTTGATTTCAAGTAGTATTTAACAATTCTGTTTTGTAAAGGTTCTTCATCTTGATAAAGCCTGGTAGGAACCAGGCGAAAGCGCTTGACTGATTTTTTATCTTTCTTAAAGAATAAAAGTTGTTGGATACCTCTCAGCTATTTTGCACCTGATTTTCTTCAGTTGGATACATTTTAGATCCTTTGAACCAAGTCCTGCCACCCGTGGTGGTTTTTAAGCTTTGGATTTTGTTTTGCAAGCGGTTACTTACCTTGCTGAAAAGTCGGTGTTCCAGGTGTCAGTCTTCTGAAGTTGTTGGTCCTTTCGTCTCGGCCAAGACGTCTGTTTACTGAAGTAGACCCATATATATATATATATATATATATATATATATATATATATATATATATATTATTGTTTTTAATACTGTTTTGTTAGACTGTCTCTTTAAGTGGAAGGCAGGTTAATTGCAGCTGCATTCCAGGTTGGTCACATGGTTTTACTTTTCATTCTTATCTGTTTGAATTGCTCAATGCTTGCTTGGATTACTCTTCTGTGAGTATCCACATGTCTGCTGTCTGCCTGTCTGCCTTTATCCCCCACCTCTAGTTAGCAGATTTGAGGCTAAACAATTTCTTAAAGGTGTCTTTCACATTAGTCCTCCCAGGAAACCTATACCTCCTCCCTTAGATCTTAATTTTGTACTAGTAAATCTGACTCTTCCTCCTTTCGAGCCAGCTTCCCTTCAACATTCCTCCTGGAAAACTGTACTACTAACTTTAATTGTCTGAGCTCCAAGCCCTTATGGTCTCTTCCCCCTTTATAGTTTTCCATAAAGACAAGGTTTCCTTGTATAACAGTCCTTCTTTTATGCCCAAGCTAGTCGATGACCTATCACTCAACCAGTTTATTCCTTTACCTACCTTCTTTCCTTCTCCCCAGAATTTGAGTGAGAAGGTGCAGCACACCCTGGATGTGCATGGACAACTTAGATTTTATTTAGACAAGACTAAAGCTATCAGGAAATAGGCAATCTTACGTTTAGATGCTTGTTGGCCAAAAAAAAAAAAAAAAAAAAAAAAAAAAGCTATCAGGAAATCATACCAGCTTTTTGTTTCCTATCATCCCAGGGCCCGATAGCCCATTTCCAAGCAGACTATTTCTACTTGGATTTCTAAGGCTATTTCTTTTTTGTTATGTGAAACATGGTAAGCGCCTTCCCTCTCCCCATAAAGGTTCACTTCATTGGTGCTGTGTTTTCAGCTGGTGCTTTCTTAAAGGGACTAGATATTCTATTCTTGAAGCAGCTACATGGATTTCTATGCATACCTTCAAACATTACAAATTGGATGGCATATGTAAGTCTAGAGCAGGTTTTGCCAGAGCCATACTCCATGGCTTTCTGGAAAGCTCTACTGCTTCATCCTCCACCCTCACCTCATGAGCTTTTATACTATCCCTCATGTACAAAATACTGCAACAAATGAATAGAAGGGTATAGAGTAGTTAATTAAAATCTTACCATAATGATAGATGTCCTTCTCTTCACTCTTGCAGTATTCCAATCCCTCCCTCCTTCGTCCTGTTTTTTTTTTTTTTTTTTTTGATAATATACCTTGGATGTTCATACCCTACTTTCCTTAGGGTTGTTTCTTCCTGCAGCATTCAGTTCTGAAGATGGTGCGTGTGTGTACATCACTTTTATGGCTGAGGTATGATTGCATCCTACGTGTGACGTACCACACACCTTACAGTAGATTAAGTCTTTTGTATACTGGACGACTTTGGGTGGCCTACGGCAGGGATCTCTCCCCATATAAAGAAAACTACAACAGTGAACAGAAGGACATCTATCGTTATGGTAACATTTTTCACAACTATTCTGTCTTTACTTCACTGACATCACCGGGAGTAAAAAAAAAAAAAAAAAAAAGTGTTACTGTGAATGAGTCAGACCCTATCTGTTGTAGCCGAGAAAAGGAGGAGAAACCGTGGCTGCCTGCGAGTTGGCTGTATGTAATGGGCGCCCTTGTAAGGAAGGAGATAATCAGAAGCCCCAGCAGCCGCAGGTTTGCAAATGACTAACACTGGCTATGTTGTTAATTCTATTCCTTCTGATAAAGATGGTAAAGCTTTTGATAAGTTTGGGGGGAAAGTATATGCTTCTACAGTTTAGATTTTTCAAAATTCTGAACTGCCACTCTCATATGTTAGAGTTTATCCTAATTGTGAAAGTATGAAGAATGTTTTACTTCAGTTTCTGCTTGTGAGAAAGAATCTGCTATGTGTTTAGTTTGTTCGATTTTTCAAATCACTGCTTATTGTTTGAAACATGTTTGACTGTAGATACTTCTTCCAGGACTGTCACTGGTAGCATTTTAAGGAGGTATACCAGGCTGCATTCTCAGAACCTCTCAAAAGATGTCAGAAATGAAATTTTGAATTCCCTTTTGGATACAGATTTAGTGTTTGGACACACTGCTGCAGAGGTTATCAAAAAGTGTGATGGGAGAAATAAGCTGATTCAGGGAATCTCAGATTTTTCAGCCCTCCTCCTCTAAATTTTCCAAGGTATTTTCTGCTGCAGTTAGAAACAAAAAAAAAAAAACAGAGAAACTAGTGATCTTGAAACTTCGTTGATGAGCTCGATGACATTAATTTCCAAAAATCATGAAACCCAGGTTGTTTTCCAAAGCAACAAACTTTTATTCATCACAGACAAGCAATACTCAGTAACAAAATAAACAGTCTCAGCAAAATGTTAGTAAGCAGACATTTCAAATGCAGTGGCAAGGAGTCCACACTGGCAGTCCCTTTCCCCTACCAGAAAGTCTAAATCTTCAATTCTTTGTTTGGCAACAGATTGTGACAGACATTTAGATCCTGAATGCAATCCATCTAGGATGCAAATTGCAGTGGGAGGAAATTTCTCCATTCCTGATGATTCCTCCTCATCTGTCAGGCCAAACGCCTCTGTTTCTTCTTGTCCTCCACCATATTCCATCTCAGGGAGTAACAGAAGCTGTTCCTCCTCTCCAGTTAGGAAAGGATTTTACTCAAGAAAGTTTTTGGCAGCAAAGAAAGAAAATTCCTCAAGAGTTTTTGGCTGGCGTGAGCTGTAGTAACTGCAGAGTCTGTTCCAAGATCGGAACTGAACCCATCTGACCCATCTCTCGAGGATAAAATGAAGATTGACAACATCAGATACATCACTTGTAATCTTTCCAGTTATTGTCAGTGAAACATTACACAGCTTGTTCAAATCCTGCCTGCTTTTAAACCTCATTCCTCTTCTGCATGTATTTTTCCCATATTTTTTTTCTTTGTAATTTGCTCTTACCTTTTTCTAGAGATCCTAATTCCAGTTGTTTTATCTCTGTTACTATAGTCATTACTTCTAGTGAAGTTGATTTAAACTTTGATTTCCATTTTCTATTAATTGCTTTTTTGGCAGCCACCATAATTAGACTCAGCAACTGTACTTTATTCTAATTTTATTTCCATTCAATGTTGTCTGTTCAATGTACCCTGATTGTGTAACTGCTGTGTACAGCACCCTGTTTATCTTACTCGGAGCTGTGGGGAAGTCAGAATGAAACCTTCCCTCAATGGGACACCAATTAATCTCTTGATGTACACACATTGGTTCCCTATTAAGTAAGTGAATGCTTAATATAGCGAACACTGTTTAATCGACAGCTAAATGATGAAACTGCAAAATCCCAAAGACACGGAACAGCGATTTTTTATTTTTTTTTCCCCAGGGAAAACAAATCACTGGGCCGTTTTCAGGACTTTGCCATTTCCTTCACTGTGGTGCAGTTTTGGAGTTGGTATATTTAAGTAGCGGGAGGTGTTTTTTTTTTTTTTGCGGACCAGCGATCGCTGTTCCATTTGTTTGGAATTTTGTATTTTGTTTTTTTTTTGGGTCGATTATACAGCGTTCGCTGTTATAATATAGACCCCACACATTCACATGTACTCTGTATGTGCACTTGCATACAGTCTATATTGTCACTGTTTCACCTATAAAAAACACATCTTTGAAATTCGGGGGCAGCCGAAAGACCCTTTTGAACATCCATGTGGATACAAGGAGGACATGAACACTCCATACAGAAAGCACCTCAGGCAGGAGTAAAGTTGTAAAATCAAGTACTGATTTATTGTTTTGACTAAGAAAGCTTGTCTTAATGTAGCTGATAACAGCACTGCTCTTAAATAATCTTCAGACATATGGACTGTGCTCATTATTAGTTCAAGATAAGGCTGCTGTTAGGCTCAAACATTTTAATTCATTCTTACAACTTTAATCCACAGTTAGGGCCAGAATTATAAAGATAATATTTAAAATGATGTTTTAAAAAGCAGGTAATACATGTAGTGCATTTGAACTTTTTAGGAACAAGAGGTGCAGTAAACTATTTGGATCATCCTCCAGTTGAAAGTGGAGAACAGAGCTCTGACAGATTGTCTGATCATCATGGTGCTCACTCCGATAGTGGATCTTTGTCTCCTACATGGGAAAGGCAAATCTCTGTACCACTGACAGGTATAGATTATTTTATTCTATTTTTATCAAGCTAGTTTTAGCAATGGCACATTAAAACAAGTCTTATTTTAAGGTATAATAAATGTAGATGAGGCATTAATATTTGACTTGAATAATGTTCAAAATGTGGTTAATCTTAAACTGTTATGGGCAAAAGTGCAGTGTTTCTAAACAATGTAGAAAAATAAATTATGCTATGGAAGTTGAGTTTTGAGTTTTCAAATGAGGAGATTGTGTTATGTTAGTGAAGAAGAGTTATTGAAAATGAAAACTGTTGGTTGAGAAGAGGAGGCATTAAAACTAACAAGAAATGGTACTGAATGGTAAAAACAGAAAGAAGTAAAAGCAGCATGCAGAGAGATTCAAGTGCATTGAGGACTGGGAAAAACAGCTTGTTTTCAGATAGAAGCAAAGAAAGGAGTGAAGTTATTTTTCAAGAACTCTACTGCTGGAGGGTCAACAGTGAACACAGAGAGGAAATTTATTTCATACTTTGTTTCGTGAACAGTGAATGTGCTGATGACATTACTTTTGTTAGACTATATCTGAACTAACATGTCATCTCCAGAGTGAAAGAGATGGATTCACTAAGACATAGTAAGCTTCATTATAACTAGTCATTTTCACTGAGTGAGCTGAAAGCAGGAGCTCGCTAAACTAACAAAGTTTCTTCTAAAGTGCATTTCTTTTTCAGTCTGTATCCTGTAGCTTTGTTGATCATCATTACATAGGGCTGTCACAGATAACATACCCATCATCATAGCAAGCTTCAGCAAGATTAGGAATTCCTGAAACTGGACCTCTGACAGCTGGATTGGGACAGGGTGCAAAAGGAGCATTTGCACTGGCTCCATGTCAAGGACCCCCCATACCAGTGACTCAAAAACAGCAGGTTTAAGTGTACCTTTTTTAATCTGTATGAATCCAAATGAAAAAATCTCTCCCTCTCTTTTTCATTAAACATATCTGTCAGCTAATTATTTGACTAGTACTGTAACTGTACTAGCTAAATAATTCCCCTACAGCATTCCATTAAAATCATGAAAATTTTAAACTGGAGGTGAGAGATCATGATATTAATTAGCATGACTTTTCATTTACACCCCACACACACAGTAACAGCACATGAGTGGCCAACAATATGTCCTTTTACAGTACACTTAAGCACATGAGATTGATTGCTGTTTGCAACCAGTCGCATTGCTTTCTTGGCAATTTATAGTCATATGACTAGAGACTACTGGAAGCTCCATATATTCAGATCTTTTGGGACTGTTTTCTCTTGCTGGTATGTATTTTTAATTTCTGGCAGGAAACCAGACAGAGCTGTGGAAAGTGGTAACAGTAGACACTACTTACAGCAGAATACATTTTTAATTATTTAATGTTACTGCAAGTGACATGTGACTGGGGTGTCTATAGCAGCAATTTATAAAATATTACTTTGGCTATTGAGGTAATAATACTCTGTGAAAGTGTGAAAGAAAGCAAAGGGCATTTAGACTAATCAAAATAAAGTGATCATTGCAGTGACTTGATAGGGAGCAGAGAATTCAGGTCTATATTAGATCAGTGAAATGGCATTACAGCGAATGCCGTTTCACTGACACATATAGACTGAAATCTGAAAATAGCAAAGGTTCAGGTCAGAGATTTTTTTCCCAGAGAAAAAAATTGCTTGGCCTGAGCCGTGACATTGCCCTTTACCCTGCTGTAGTGCGATCTCGGTGTTGGTATATTTAGTTAGAGGGATGTGGGGGCAAAGGTCCCCACTTTGTTTGAAATTGTGTGCATGTGTTTTTAGTGCAAGCGATTTCTTTCCCAGGGAAAGAAATTGCTGTTTTGAATGTTCGTGGTGCAGTGAGGTTGCTGATTACATGTCGATGAAGAGGCCTTCAATGGAACGTCTCTTCGAGCATTTACTATAGACCCGAGAATTCTGTCTGAAAGTTGCAATCCATTATTGTGATCATTTGTTCTTTTCGAGCAAGACATCAGATATATCTGTGGGCATTAATAGACATACACACTGCCAACAGTGCAGTACATTTTTTTTTTAATTTATTTATTTTTTTCTGTTTTTGAAGCAGTTGGGATTGGAATGGGGGTGCTTTGAGCAGAAAGTGAAACAAAAACAACTCTGTGTTATATTTCATGACTTTGGCAGTCAGACATTCACAGGTGATTGTCTCCCAAACAGGCAGCCACAATTGTCAATATATGGATGAAAATGAAGGGCTTGTTAGGGTATTGACAGTAAAGTCATTATTACAGTGCTTTGGTTGGAGGTGGTGCTTACTGTCTGAAAACTGCAAGGTTTGTACTTTAGTCACAGACTGACATCAGAGAGCTACACAGAAAGTGGCTATTATGAGGAGGAAATGAGGTAGGGTATGTATGAAAACACAAGGTAGTTATGTGAACTTGATAGCCTAAGGGCACTGTCTTTGTGAACAGGAGGTTGAATGTTGTAACGTAAACTACTAATGCCTTTTTGTTCCCCTGTGGGGCAGGCTATCAAATGCCACTAGTGCCTTTACTCAATCTCTGATGCCAGGAATCACCCCTGACCTCCCCTGGACCTTACCAAAACGCTGTTGTTGCATGAGAGGAGACTGAGGCGGACCAGTGCAACATCATACTCGGACATAGTGATTTTACTTGTATCCTGTACCCATTTCCTCACCCCAATACCTGATTTGCAGTGATGCAAGGCCGTTATGGCTGAGAATATCTGTCTGTGCCTACTCATGTAATGTGAGCATGGGATGCATACTCCATTTACTTTCATCACAACTGCACATCGGAAATGTGCACAGAAAATGGATATTTTGTTTGGTGGTTCAGGTTTTGTATGAAAGCAATGGGCAGTTACATAGGTTCATAGGTAGGTACTAGGCTATATGCCTGAGGGCATTTATAAGCCTATCCAGAGTGTCGGCTTTCGCCACCCCATTGATTAATTAACTGATCCTCTGTCAAGCAGAGCCAGTGAAGTGATCCTAGGGCTGTATTTTCTGTTACCCATCCACTCGTCAAGATTTCTCTTGAGTGTTAGTGAAGGGCTCTGCCTAATGTAGTTTGGAATTTTGTTCCAAAGCATGGGGAGTCTCTGTGACAGGAATCTATGCCTCCAGCATGTTCTGTTTATTGTTGTGGTGAGGTTTAGTTCACTAGAGCACATGGCTTGCAGTGACTTGGATTTCTTTAGGTGGAGCATGTCCATCAATTCCGAGTTGGACATGGCTTTGTAAGTCAGGCAGAGAATCACCTCTGTGTAAGCAATTTGCCACTGAGTACAGCCGGAGTTTTTTCAGTCGGGCTGCATAGGACATATGTTTAAGGCCAGTAATCCTTTGGTGAGGTACTTTTGTGGTCTTTCCAGCTGTTGGAAGTGTCTTGTGAGGTACATCCCAAATGGGGCATTGTACTCTATGATGGGTCTAATGAGTGACAAGTAGAGGGGCACTATAACCTCTTTATTTCTAGATGCAAACACTTTAGTAATTAGATTGGCCACATAGAAGAATTTCCTAACTACTTTGGAAATATGATTGTCAAAGGAAAGATCACTATCTACCTGGGTCCCCAGGTCTCTTATTACCTCTTCTGTATTAAGGGGGCTGTCACCTATGTGGTAATTCATGGGTGTTTTGTTCTTCCCTAACGAGATGACTATGCGTTTTTGGGCATTTAGTTTGAGGCCATGACTTTTGACACCAGGTGTCCGTCTCAGTAAGGCCCTTTTGGAGGATGTCCGTGTCAGTTGGAGAGTCAATTATGGCTCCCAGTTTGCAGTCATCGGCAAACTTGGTTAGCCATAGTCCTCCTGTCTTTGCCTGTACTTCTGAGAAGTATATGCCAAACAGTAGGGGTCCCAGGACCTAGCCTTGCGGGACACCACTTGTGACTGGTTTAGAGTCGGACCTGGAGACCGTTATTCTTACCATGTGAGTTCTGTCTGTAAGCCAGTTGGCAACCCATCTCATGACACAGGGGTTTATGTTCAGGCTGGTGAGTTTTTCTGTAATACCCGAGTGGGGAATGGTGTCGAAAGCCTTGGTGTGGTCAAGCTAGGCTGTGTGAACCACCTTTCCCTCGTCTATGGCCTTGGTGACTGTCTCGAAGAAGTCAACCAGGTTTAGTAGGCATGATCTGCCCTTAAAGCCAAACTGGGTCGGGTCAAGTGTTTGGAGGTTCCCAATGTCTTTGTTAAAGAGTTCCATGATAATCCACTCCACAGCCTTGCAGACCAGGCTAGTCAGGCTTATGGGGCGATAGTTACCATGGTCAGTTCTGGCCCCTTCTTTGTGGGGAGGAATAACCATTGCTGTGCGCCATTCTATGGGCATGTAACCTGTGGAGAGGCTGAAGTTGAACAGCGTGCTTAGGTGGGGGGTTAGTTCATTCTGTAGTTCGTGCAAGACGCAGCCTGGGACACCATCTGATCCCATTGACGCTGTGTTTTTGGCTTTTGAAAGGGCTGTTTTCACCTGTGCATCTGTGATTTTTGGGGCACTACACTTTTCCGGTATTGTTGTGGGCCCTTTTGGGGATGAGAGGGGGGGTGAAGTTTGCACTGAATCTATCTGCCAGGATGTTGGCAATATCAGTAGGTTCAGTATATTTTGTGCTATTTTACACTAGTTCAGTGCATATCTGCAAGTTGCCACTTAGATTCTTAACATAGCTAAACAAGGCTTTGTAGTTATCTTTTGAATACTTGGCTATTTTTCTTTCGAAGTTAGCCTTGGATGATTTCATGGCGGACCTTAGTTTCCTACTGATACTGATCAGGAATGTCTTTCCTTCTTGGGATTTGCTTTTTTTTTCCTGAACTAGTTTCATCCTTCTGTTGTATAGCCTGTTTATGGCAGGGGTCCACCAAACTGGATTTCTTCTCTTAGAGTAGTGAGTCTTGGTTTTGATAGGGATGGCACTATCCATGCATCCTTGTAGGTGCTCATAGAGTGCATTTGTAAAGGTTTCTGCATCTTGGGCAGCATTATCCTTTAGCATGGGGGCTGTGAAACTTACCACCTCTGTCTTAAGTAAGGTGAAGTTTGCTTTAGAAAAGATTTTTACTGTTGTTTCCTTAGTTGGGGGTGGTGGTGGGGTGTGGACATCCAGAGTGATTAGTTTATGGTCTGATCTAACCAGTGACGGGTTGACCTCCGGTGTGGAGCACCTGTCGTCCATGTTGGTGATGACCAGGTCCAGTATGTTTTCACCTCTGGTAGGGGAGTTTACCAGCTGATCCAGAGCATTTGAGTTGATGAATTCCAGGAAGCGCTGGGCCTGGGAGTTTGTACTCGAGTAGTTTTCCCAGTGAATGGTAGGGTAATTGAAATCGCCCAATATCAGGGTGTTCGGTAGGACCTTCATGTTTTCCAGTGTCTCCAGAAAGGTGGAGTGGTGGTCCTGGGTCATGGAGGGTGATCTGTAGCAGGCCACAATTTGCATTGCAGATTTGCCCGATGTTAGTTGCACATGGATAATCTCAGAGGTATCATGCTGCGCCACTAACCTGGAGGTGTAGGTAACCTTGATGAATATGGATACACACCCTCCTTTTGTGTTTCGGTCCATGTTTTGTGGCCAAAACGTGTAGTATGAGTTGTAGCCCAGTAGTGCTGGGCTGCTGTATGGAGCCTTGAACCAGGTTTCAGTTACTGCACAGATATCAACGTTCTCCATACTGAGGAGTGCTTCGAGCACGTGCATTTTGAGATTTAAACTCTTGGCGTTGGGTAGCATAACCCTCAGTTTTTTGTTAATTGTGCTGTTTACGGAGGCGGGTTTGACTTTTGATCCTTGCCTAAAAAAGGCACTATGGGGCAGCAAGAGCCTTGGCCAGTATTCGAAAGCCTAGGGGTGACAGGTGCAAGCTGTCTCTTGTGAAGCAACGCGGCTTGTCGAGCATGTCGTCCCAGGCTGACAGACACTGGATCCCCTTTGAATGACACGAGAAGCTTAGCCAATTGTTGAAATTGATCATTTTTTCTTTATGCTGAGGTATTATTCTTGGTGAGGGCAGGATGCTACTCAGGGCCAGGGTTATACCAGCCTGGGCTACATGATCAGAGAGCTCTTCCATGTCTCTTTTCATATAGTCCAGGGAGGTACGTCGCAGGTCATTCACACCAACATGAACAATGACAGAGTCATATTTGTACTTGTTCTGGAGTGACCTGAGTGCTTGTGTTATGTGGCGGATTCTAGCTCCCGACAGGCAGCTAACAGTAACCTTCTGCTTGTACAGCCTTGTGAGTGGGACGTCAGTGTGCCTGACTATAGAGTCACCTATTACTAGTGTGTTAGGTATGTTATTTCGCCTTAAGGGTTGTGATTGTGCGGCACACTGATTTGTTTTATATGTTTTCTGGTTTGTGACGGGAGGTGCACGTTGTTTGGGTGTCTGCTTTGGAGGTCTCTGATGCTTTTGCAGGTTCTTATTTAGAGCCTTTGAGTATGATTTTGTGTATTTATGTGTATTTTTTGTCAGTGCTGTTTTAGTAGGTCTTTGTGCGGCTGGAGGTGTGGTGCAAGTGTTAACCTTCTCCTCTTGACTGTCTGTTCCAGTCTTGGGTGGAGACAGCTTAGCTGTATAATATCATCTCTCGCATATGTCAGTATTTTGTGGTAGGAGGAGAGGTTTGTCTGTGTACATGAGGCAGTTGTAACATTGCCTCAGGATACCCAGATTCACCAGCTGGACTGGAGAGTACACCTGAAATTGCCCTTTGGTCATGCCTGAGTAGTAGGGTGAGCTGCTTAGTCACTTGGTTGGTGAGGGGTGAATAAAGAGCCTTGCCCTGCTGGGCAGTCAGTGTCAGGGTATAGTAGTGCTTGCTATTAGGTCTGAGCAAGTGCTGGGCTGTAGGATGCTTTTTGAGTGCTTAGGTTGAGAGACTAGTTTCAAGAGAAAAACTGAAGAGGAGAATTAGTGGAGCCGGGAATAATTTAACCATAGCTAACTGGCGCTGCCCGGTGCGCAAAACCGTGCAAACTAGGTTTTTATAGTAGGGAAATGAAAGAGATAGAAATTAGCCCAAAATGGCCAATAAACTACTAACTTCTTGGCTGGAACCACTCCTCCAGGGACAGATAGGTTGCTCAAAGCTCCCCCTCTCTCTCACGGGTGAACAGAGAAACTTCCTTCTGTCCAAGTAAGGTATGGGCAACTCAGAAACTAGTATCACAGCCCAGAATTCAGCACTAGTCTGAAAACTGGACTATACTAGCTTAGAAAGGTGGGAAACGAGGAATTTCTTTTTGTTTTTTTGAAAAGATAAGGCAAAAACAGTAAAAAATACACTTAAAACAGCTTTAAATGACTACAAACGATCAGAATAGGCTATCGTACTTTAGTGTGTAGCCTACAACAGTTAAATTATTTAAACAAATAACTTTTTAAAAGTGCAGACAGTCAAATAAGTACTGTATGTGAAAAAAACAAGCTTTAAATCACAATAAATGCTGGAAAATCTGCGTTTAGTCGGAAAACAGTTGCAAGAAAGTACAGAAAACTGATACCTAATCACTCCAAAGTCTCTCTTCTAAGCTAGAAGGCTTGTATCAGTTTAAGGCTTTCTAGTGCTACCTAGTAGATTAGTTACAGGAAAGATGGGAAGCGAGCAGATGTGGTCTTTTAAACCAGAAAGTTGAAAGAGACAGACAAACTGTCCAAATGGTCAATAAACTACAGTTTCTGGGCCAAGAACCTCTCCTTTCATGGTAGACAGGCTTACCTAGTGCTTACCGCTCCCACTGATAAGGTAGAAGGCTTTCATCCAACACAGAAAGGCTTGCAGGGCCCAGAAGCTTACCAACAGTCCTGGATACAGCAACTCTGTATCTGGACTAGGCTAGTTACAGGAAAGGTGGGAAACAAGCACAAGTTAGGCTTTTAAACCAGAATGTTGAAAGAGATGGAAAAAACTGCCCAAACGGCCAATAGCTACAATTTCTGGGCCAGGAACCACTCCTCTTGTGGTAGATAGGCTACCTAATGCTTACCACTCCCACTGATCAGCTAGAAGGCTTCCCTCCAACACAGAAAGGCTTGGAGGGCTCAGAAAATTACAGAGAGTCCTGGATACAGGAAGTCTGTACCTGGACTAGACTAGTTACAGGAAAGGCGGGGAAGAAGTACTAACACAGGCTTTTAAGCCAGCAAGTTGAAAGAGATGGAAAACTGCCCAAACGGCCAAATAAACTACAATTTCTGGGCCAAAACTCTCTCTTCCAGTGGAGGATAGGCTACCTAGTGCTTACCACTCCCACTGGTAAGCTAGAAGGCTTCCCTCCAACACAGAAAGGCTTAGGGGGCTCATAAGCTTACTAAGAAGCCTGGATACAGCAACTCTGTAACTGGACTAGGCTAGTTATAGGAAAGGCGGGAAACAGGCGCAAGTGCGGCTTTCAAACCAGAAAGTTGAAAGAGATGGAAAAAAACTGCTCAAATAGCCAATAGCTACAATTTCTGGGCCAGGGACCACTCCTCTTGTGGCAGATAAGCTACCTGATGCTTACCACTCCCACTGATAAGCTAGAAGGCTTCCCTCCAACACGGAAAGGCTTGGGAGGCTCAGAAGCTTACAAAGAGTCCTGGATACAGCAAATCTGTACCTGGACTAGACTAGTAACAGGAAAGGCAGGAAACAAGCGCAAACACAGGCTTTTAAATCAGAAGGTTGAAAGAGATGGAAAAGCTTCCCAAACGGCCAATAAACTATAATTTCTGGGCCAGAAACCACTCTTCCTGTGGTCGATAGGTTACCTAGTGCTTACCACTCCCACTGATAAGCTCCAAGGCTTCTCTCCAACACAGAAGGGCTTGGGGGGCTCAGAAGCTTACCAACAATCCTGGATATAGCAAATCTGTACCTGGACTACACTAGTTATAGGAAAGGCGGGGACCAAATGCAAAATGGGCTTTTAACCAGAAAATAGAAAGAGATGGAAAAACTGCCCAAATGGCCAATGAACTACAATTTCAGGGCCAAAACTACTCTTCCCATGGTAGATAGGCTACCTAGTGCTTACCAATCCCACTGATAAGCTAGAAGGCTTCCCTCCATCACAGAAAGGCTTAGGGGGCTCATAAGCTTACTAAGAAGCCTGGATACAGCAACTCTGTAACTGGACTAGGCTAGTTATAGGAAAGGCGGGAAACAAGCGCAAGTGCGGCTTTCAAACCAGAAAGTTGAAAGAGATGGGAAAAAACTGCTCAAACAACCAATAGCTACAATTTCTGGGCCAGGGACCACTCCTCTTGTGGCAGATAAGCTACCTGATGCTTTCCACTCCCACTGATAAGCTAGAAGGCTTCCCTCCAACACGGAAAGGCTTGGGAGGCTCAGAAGCTTACAAAGAGTCCTGGATACAGCAAATCTGTACCTGGATTAGACTAGTAACAGGAAAGGCAGGAAACAAGCGCAAACACAGGCTTTTAAATCAGAAGGTTGAAAGAGATGGAAAAGCATCCCAAACGGCCAATAAACTATAATTTCTGGGCCAGAAACCACTCTTCCTGTGGTCGATAGGTTACCTAGTGCTTACCACTCCCACTGATAAGCTCCAAGGCTTCTCTCCAACACAGAAGGGCTTGGGGGGCTCAGAAGCTTACCAACAATCCTGGATATAGCAAATCTGTACCTGGACTACACTAGTTATAGGAAAGGCGGGGACCAAATGCAAAATGGGCTTTTAACCAGAAAATAGAAAGAGATGGAAAAACTGCCCAAATGGCCAATGAACTACAATTTCAGGGCCAAAACTACTCTTCCCATGGTAGATAGGCTACCTAGTGCTTACCAATCCCACTGATAAGCTAGAAGGCTTCCCTCCAACACAGAAAGGCTTGGGGGGCTCAGAAGCTTACCAACTGTCCTGGATACAGCAAGTCTGTATCTGGACTAATTATAGGAAAGGCAGGAAACAAGCCTAGAATTTTTTTTTTTTTTTTTTTTTTTTACAGAAAAGCAGCTAAAACATCAGTAAATACAATTCAAATTGCAGTGCAGGCCAGCACACCCGAGTGTACAGCAACACTATGGCAAATACAATTCAAATAAATGCAATTAAATTAACAAATGACTAAAAAACAAGTGCAGAAGGCAGTAAATTAGAAGGCTTTAAGACGTCCTGTTCGATTCTCAGCTAGAGCGTCTTCTGTGTGGAGACATGCGTGAATGGGCATACCTTCGTTGAAGGTTGTGCATCAGGGCCGGCAACTCAGCACGTAAAAATCTACTGCAAATCATTACCAGACCGGGGTTCTGCTGTGGCGACCCCTAACCGGGAAAAGCCGAAAAACACAACAACTAACAAGTAGTAATAAGTGCAGAGTAAGAGCAACTGAACAGGTAACAGCATGCAGAAGAGCAACTAAGACAGTTACAGTAAGAGCAGCTGAATAAAATATATGTATATTTAATTAAAATTTTTTTTTTTTTTTGATGGATGGAACAGAGCAGGATTAAGAGGCTACAGGGGTTGTCCTTCCCAAATGCTCTCTTTGTACACAGTAGGAGTGCCTGAAATCAGAATATGATCTCACTGCACTCAGTTGAGTGAGCAAATGAGATGGGCCCAGAAGGAGTATCCAAATACAAATCTACAAGAGGGGCGGGCAATTTCAAAGCCACCAACATTAATACCAAAACAAGAACAGGGAGGATGGGTGGGGAACTAACTGTAGAGAGACGGCCACAACTTCAGTTGAGTTAATATTCAGTGAAAAACACAAATAAATAAATTAAATTCAGTACTATATGAAAAAGAGCAGTTAAAAGTCTACTTAAATTCACTTATACGTCCAGTTTATTTCAGGTAGATGTTAGCCGTCCAAAGCTCAGATATTAAGCATTGATAACTCAAAATGTACCACTTATATAAGGCAAGACAGAATATCAGTGATGAGGTGAAACTACCCCCCACTGCTATCAATGGCTGCACAGAAATTCTAACAAGTACTCTGTAGAGAGACAGCCACAACTTCAATTGATTTAATATTCAGTAAAAAAAACAAAAAAAAAAAACAAATAAATTAAATACAGTACTATATGAAAAAGAGCAGATAAAAGGTTAGTAAAGCAATAAATTATGTGGCTGGTTTTGGGGGGGGTGAGCATGTGTGTGCGTGTGAATGTATGTTTCTATGTGTATATTTATATATATATATATATATATATATATATATGTATTTTTTTTTTTTTTACACACACACACACATGCATGTGTGTGTGTGTGTGTGTGTGTGTGTGTGTATATTATGTGTGTGTGTATATATATATATATATATATATATATATATATATATATATATATATATATATATATATAAAATATTATCCAAGAGCAGCAGATTGAAATAAATTACTGTGTCATTGTTTCTTTCAATTTCCTCACAGTCAGAGATGTCATTTGTGTATCCAGACAGTGGATTTCTTTGCTGGGGTTAAGGGTGAGGAGGCATGTGCTATGTGAAAGCACTGGTTCTTTAGATGATCACAGCTATATAAACATGACATGGCTTGTTAGGGGGCACTATGTATGTCTAATAGGTTACTGTAATTATGATTTTTGCTTTCTTCTCATTGAGCCATTAGACATACAGAATGCGCGGGTATCATTTTCTGGATGTACTTAATGTACGAAAGCAAAAGATGGTCACAGGATCTCTTCTGAAGGATTTTGTTGGAGAGGTGAGACAGTGAGATTGCCATTCTGTTTGTGATGGCAAAGGTGGTGTACCCTCTCATAAGGGTCACATTACACTAGTACAGTATGCTTGTGTTTTGTACACAAGTGTGTTATTAAAAGTCCCAGGTTTATTGTACACAGTCTTAGGGGTAGTGGCATATAGTGACTTGTATATTTGTATCCAGCTTAACATGTCCAGCATTCCAGAGACTTTTGTAATCACAGTCTGGCACCGTGGCACTATACCCACTTTCTGATTAAGGCTTATACAACTGGTGCTCTCAAGAGTGGCTGAAACTAATTTCCAGTTCATGTCTACTAAGTCCTTATTAAAACCAGAAGCAAAAATAGTTACTTTGTACATGTCTGAAAGTGAAAGCTAACAAAACTTCCCTAATCCCACTTGCACAAAAGGTTTATATATAGCCATCGTCTGTGATTGACTTTCTTGTTCATATCCTTAAGAAATAGTTTTTAGGAATAAGAATAATTTTACAAATGTAGAATTTGGTTGAAAAATATGAAACATTGACTGTAGGATGTTAATGAGAAGATATTTAGTTGGAATAAGATGCATATATTTTAGCAAAGAAGTGCAGATAGTTAAAATGTTAGTGTTACCAGGCATGTATTTTTCTGTTATGGCATTTACCTCAGGCTGCTTTTTCTAATAATGTAAATAAATTTCAAAGTAATATTTTTATTTTCTTTGGAATAGTAAATATCCACAATCCAGTTGAAAAATACTTTTTTATACCAAGGTCAAAGATGGTTTTGGCCATTCAGATTTGTATGAGTATGGAATAGCCTCAATACAGTAGTTTTATTTGTTAGCAGATGAGGAGCAGAAGCATATTTGAGTATGATCAGACATTTTCATAAGATGGGTGGCTCCTTGAAAATGTATACCTTCTTACAAGGCGTGGGACCCTGGAAGTTTCGATTTTTGGTTTTAAATAGAAGGTGGGGCACTGCATGCAAGGAATGGGAACAGCTGTTATAGAAGGTATTCGATGAGCAAATTGGCAAACCTTGCAAGGCAGTAGTAGTTAAATTTAGTTACTTAGACCAAGAAGTGTAATATTGTATGTTAAGTTGTCTATCTCGCCTTCATTCTTGCTGGTTGGGTTCGGAGCCGATCTTCGGCTCCAACTTGGCCATCTTCTAAAGCTCGAGAGCTACATACTGGTTCGAGGCCTCCCCATATCCCATGATGCCTGGCGCTAGAAACCCAGATCTCGTTTGCTGCTTCTGCTGCGAGGTTGCTCTACTGGCTCAGGTCGTATAAAACTTTTATATTGTGTCTTTTCTGTCATAAATCTAGTTAATTTTAGCATAGAAATTCTCGTTAGATATATCTTTGGTAGTTATAGTGTGTTCGTGTCTGAATCCTTGTCTCCCCCCCCCCCCCTTCACTTTTCTCTTAAGGTTTTCCGTTTAAGTTAGAGGATAACCTTACCTCTAAAAGGTTTCTGTTTAAGTTAGAGGATAGCCTTTTTTTCTCCCTATCTCTTTAAAAAAAAAAAAAAAAAAAAAGTTAGTTAGTTTAGCTATAGTTCATTACAGTTTTTGTAGTGTAGTGGTTCTGGTAACTGTAGTGTATTTTTATTGTGTTTGTTACCTTAACCCTTTGGTGTGTGTGTTTTTTCCTTGTTTTTTCTTCTTTCAGGATGTCCAAGGATCCTAAGCCGTCCGGATTTAAGAAGTGTGACTCATGCTGTCAGAAGATGTCTCTGACAGATGGTCACACTTCTTGTGTTTATTGTCTGGACGCCGTGCACCTGCAGGACTCCTGCTCGATTTGCCATGCGTTCAGCCCAAGAGTCCTGCAGGAGCGCGAAAACAAATTGATCTTGAGGGGTCTACTTAAACCCCAAGATTCACCGGCGAAGGCTCAGCCCGTGAAATCTTCTAGGCCACCTAAACCTTCGGGTCCCAGTTCGGAGCCATCATTGGGTGAAGCCATACCATCCATCTCGGCTCCGGCTGGAACCGATGTTCCTCCCTCCCAGTCGGCTCCGACACGTTCTTCGGAGCCGTCTGAGAGTAGAAAAAGGTCCTGGTCTCCTTCTCTGGAGTCGATACATTCATCTCCGAAGTCACCTCTGTTCCAGTCAGAGCTTAGTCATCGCTCATCCCACTCTTCTCTGTCCTCAAGACTTTCGGACCATGACTTGGAAAGAGTGGTCAGTAGGCTGCTAAAATCTCAGGCCCTAGCCAAAATGTTGTCCAGCCCCCCTCATCAGGTGTCGGCTCCGTCCACAGCTGTAGAGGTTCCTCCTCCGACTCATCCTATGAGCTCTGAGCCGGAGTTCGTTGGGGTTCGAGTCATGGAACCGTCTGCTCCGATACCTTCTCCTTCGGTTCCGTCGTTGGCTCCGATCCCTTCCATGGTACCGTCCCTGGAGGGATCTGGGCGCCGAGACTCCCTCGTCAGTTCCAAGGGGGAGAGTGGCATCGGACCCTTGTCCGACCCCGCTCTCCCCCTTGGCGCTTCGGCTCAGGTGAGCTTGGCTCCCACATCTGCTTCGGAGCCATCCCCCTTGGTATGGGGAGGGGTTCTGGTTTCTTCGGAACTGGAGCCATCTCTGCGTCTGGGCAGGGACGCCTTCAAGGTGATGAGGAGTGTACTGGCCCCAGAGTCAGTCCCACGATCGACCCCATCGGCTCCTCCCCCTAGGGTGCCTGCGTCATCCTCTGCCCCTCTTCCAGACCCCAAGCATGGGGATCCAGCGCTCCAGGACACCCCCTTGGGTGTATCCTCCTCTTCCGAGGCCTCCCCTGACCATTCAGAGGAGCCACCTCACAAGAGGAAGCATGTTGACTCCCCCGAGTCTGTCACGTTGGATACCGGCTTAGAGGAGTCCGAAGGGTCCCCAAGATCCCCCTCTGAAGATGTCTCCTTCTCAGACATCCTTGAGATGCTTAGGAAGAGGGGGAACTGGACTGCCCTAAGCCCTTCTGAGGATGAGTCGGTATTCCTGGACGCGTTTAGATCCCGACCTTCCACCTCCTGGGTGTCTCCACCTTTCGACCCACTGATGTCTGTGGTGGCTCGGAAGGCGTGGACTGCTCCAGACACAGTGGAACCGACTCCTAGAAGACCGGCCAAATTCATTACTGCACCGCAGGACAAACAGTTCTTGACCAAAGGTGTCCCCGTTGATGCCATGGTGGTAGCGGCAGCCACAAAGAAGGAGTTGGCTGAAACTTCTTCATTGGTCCATCCCCCTAACAAGGAGTCCAGGACGATGGACAGATATTGGAAGCGGATGTTCTCTTCAGCGACCTTTTCTATGCGGTCCCTGAATTACCTGTGCCACTTTACCTGCCTTCAGAGGGATCTCCTGAAAGAGCTTGGAGATACCCTCCAAGATCCATCAGCTGAGGGAGCCCAGGCTAAGGCAGCCTCCCAGCTGGCGACTCGTAACTCGGTGGTAAACTCCTCCATGAGGCTCATTTCATATGCAGCCGATGGGGTGAGTAGAGCCGTAGGCACACGCGTGGCCCTAAGGAGGCACGCTTGGATGTGGCTATGTAACTTTGCAGAACCTTTCAGAGCGTCTTTCACCAACACCCCTTTTGATGGTTCCTCTCTCTTTGGATCACAGGTGAAGGATACTCTTACCAGGTGTGAGCAGGAAGGCAAGACTCTCTCTGCCGTAGGAGTCCGTTTTTCCACTCCTTCCAGACCATATCCCAAGGGTCAGAATAGTGGAAAGATTTGGTTCCGGAAATCCCAGGGAGCCTTGCCGGACACATGTGTTGAGTTTCCCTCCAGGGGCAGAGGAGGGAACAATAACAGATGCCGCCTTCATGGCAGAGGGGGTCCGCAAAACCAGGGCAGCAGAGAATCTTTCTCTGACAAGCCCTTCCAGCATCCCTGAAGGGTTGCCAGGCTGCCCACCTCTGGAGGCAGTCGGGGGAAGATTATCGCTGTACCCAAGAGCCTGGCAAAAAATAACACAAGACAAATGGGTACAGTCCGTTATATCTGGAGGCTACAGAATTCCCTTTGTTCACGCTCCTTTATTGTCAAACAAGTCCCTTCCAGATGTTCCACCCAATCTAAGGGATCAAGCAGTTCAGGAAGTTTCAAAACTGCTAAGAAAAAGGGCCATCCAGCAAGTCCCAGCAGACCAGCAAGGATCCGGAATTTACTCAAGGTTCTTTTTGGTACCAAAAAAGACAGGGGACTGGAGACCCATTTTGGATCTCAGCAGACTAAACAGGTCTGTACAAAGAACAAAGTTTTGGATGGTCACGCTACAGTCCATTTTACCCTTCCTGGGTCAGGACAATTGGATGTGCTCCATAGATCTTCAGGATGCGTACTACCACATCAAAATGGACAGGCGCTCCAGAAGATTCCTGCACTTCTGGCTGGGAGCCAGCCATTATCAGTTCAGAGCTCTGCCCTTTGGTCTCACCACAGCCCCCAGGGTGTTCACCAAATGTATGGCAGTAGTTACAGCTCACCTGAGACAGCAAGGATTCCAGATGTTTCCATATCTAGACGACTGGCTCCTCACTGCTACCACCAGGCATCACCTTCTGCAAGCCAGGGACTATACTATCCAGACGTGCTCCAGACTAGGCATCACTATAAATTTCAAAAAATCTGCTTTGTCGCCTTGTCAGTCTATCATCTTTATAGGCGCAAACTTAAATACAAAAGACAGGTCAGCCAGCCTTCCACCAGACAGGGTGTTAGTCATTCAGCGGCATGTCCAGGTCTTATTACAATGCAAGATAATTCAAGCCAGGTTTGTCCTCCAAACCCTGGGTCTCATGGCAGCAGCAATCATACTCGTCCCGCTGGCACGTTTTCACATGAGGATCCTCCAATGGCTTCTTTTCACCCAATGGTCCTTCCAGCAGCTTCCCATGTCTCACATGATTATCATCACAGAAACATGCAAAAAGCACCTTGCATGGTGGATGGTCTCCTCATCAGTGCCCCTGGGCAGACCATTTGCACTTCCCCTCCAGTTGCTACGGTGACCGCTGATGCCTCCCTGATCAGGTGGGGGGGGGCATTATCAGGGCAGAACAGTCCAGGGTACCTGGCAACCTCAAGGGTACCATCTGCAACTAAACGTCTTGGAGATGAGGGCTGTGCTTTTAGCATTGCAAGCTCTTCTGGACACTCTTCCTACCAGGACAATTGCAGTTCAAACGGACAATATGTTAGTCATGTGGTACATCAACAAGCAGGGCGGTACCAGGTCCTACACCCTAAGTCGAGAAGCACTCAGACTCTGGCAGTGGGCGATCTCTTCCCAACGATTTCTGACCGCAACGCATATCCCTGGGAAATCCAATGTCATAGGGCAGGCTGAGCAGAGCTATTCTCATGCCTCACGAGTGGTCTCTGAATCAAGTAGTAGCGGACCAAATCTTCCACAAATGGGGGCAAACTTGCTGCGACCTCTTTGCCACCCCCTTCAACAGCAAGTGCAGCAACTTCTTCTCTCTCCTACCACATCCAGAGCATTCCCCCAGAGATGCTCTAGTCCACGATTGGCCTCAGGGACTTCTGTACGCATTCCCTCCTTTTCCCCTAATTCCCAAGCTGATATAGAAAGCTACCATATTGGGTTGCAGAATGATCCTCATTGCTCCGTACTGGCCTCGACAAATATGGTTTCCGTTCCTTCATCATCATCTTATCGAGCAGCCTTGGACTCTGGACCCAGCTCCAGACCTCCTGATACATCAATCGGGCGGGCTGCATCATTCCCTACAATCTCTCAAGCTCACGGCTTGGTTGCTCCACTTCCAACCCTAGCCAGGCTTCCTGATATCTCCCAGTCGGTGGTGAAATCATTTTATCATCGCAGAAGTCTACCACTAGAAAAACTTACGCTAGTAAGTGGAAACGTTTTTCTTCTTAGGCAGAGGCCAAGAATATAGACCCCTTTTCAGCCCCTGTTCACCACATCCTGGAATTTCTTGCCGAGTGCTTTCATACTGGATCCGCTTCCGCTACAATTAGAGTGCAGTTACCCGCAATTTCAAATTTTCACATTGGCCTTTCAGAAAGTAGTATAATGTCTCATAAGCTTTGTAAGGCCTTCCTCAAAGGAACCACTCTGCTCAGGCCCCCGGTTAGAGATCCTCCACCCCCATGGGATCAGAATTTGATTCTATCCTCTCTAATTTTGCCCCCCTTTGAACCTGCAGCTTCCTGTTTCTTGAAGTTATTATCTTGGAAAACGCTTTTCCTGGTAGCAATCACTTCAGCGAGAAGAGTTTCTGAACTGCAGGCTCTTTGTATACGTCCCCCGTACCTAGTGTTCCACAAAGACAGGGTTGCTCTTAGAACTAATCCTTCCTTCCTTCCTAAGGTCTCTTCTGAGAATAACTTGAACCAGTCCATTGACCTTCCTGTATTTTTTCCCAACCATTCCAACAGGGGAGAATGTACGTTACATCAATTAGATGTTCACAGGCAACTGCGCTTTTATTTGCATAGGACTAAGGACTTCAGAAAATCGGATCAGCTTTTCCTGTCTTATGCAGAGGGCAAACAAGGCTTACCAGTATCAAAAGTAAGTTTATCTAGGTGGCTGACTTCTATCATAACCTTTATCTATCAGCTGAGGAAGAAAGAGTTGCCTGTTAAACCTAAAGGTCACTCCACCAGAGCATTAGCCACTTCTGTTGCGTTTCAAGCTAGGTTGCCCATGGAATCTATTTGTGCAGCGGCCACGTGGGCAAATCCTCATACTTTCATCTCGCATTATAAGCTGGACGTAGTTTCCAGGAGCAGAGCTGATTTTGGTTCCACTGTTCTGAAGAGTCTGTTCCACTGAGCCACTCAGGCTATTAGGTGCTAGGGACGCTGTCCCAACCAGCAAGAATGAAGGCGAGATAGACAACGTAACATAAAGAAGTTATGTACCTACCATAACGTTCCATGTTAATTGTCTCCTCTCGCCTTCTTTCTTGCATCCCACCCTCCATCCCCCTATCCTACTAGACCGAGAAGAGTTTCTCTATGGATTTACACTGGCTGAGTCTTCTCTGGCTATCCCACTCTACCTAGTAGTCCCTATAATTGGGCTTATGTATGATAGGATAGGATACCTTCATTGCTTTGTTTGCTGTTAGTCTCACCAAACGAGATCTGGGTTTCTAGCGCCAGGCATCATGGGATATGGGGAGGCCTCGAGCCAGTATGTAGCTCTCGAGCTTTAGAAGATGGCCGAGTCGGAGCCGAAGATCGGCTTCGAACCCAGCCAGCAAGAAAGAAGGTGAGAGGAGACAACTAACATGGAACGTTATGGTAGGTATATAACTTCTTTTTCAGCCGAATATTTCAGAATTGGAATTGTGGTTTCAACTTTGCCATTTTTTCACAAGGAAAATGTTTTCAGTGGACTGGATAGCTGGACTGCATGTTTTGTGATAGAAGTTAAAATATCAGTGTAATGCGTCTTTGAAAACGAAAGGGTGGCAGGAACTTTGGAGAAGGTTTTTTTTTTTTTTTTTTTTGCTTTAGAGGATAATCCGTGTATGTCAATTTGTCATGATGTTCATAGCTGATTACTAGGCTAATGACCCCATGGGGACTTTTTAAGCCTAGCCATGCTATTCAAATGTATCTATCAAATTTTGATATCCAGTAGTTATTTTAAGGGGTATATGTAGGCTTGAGCATGGATGGTCAAGCATTTGCAAGCTACTTCTGTCTAATAGAGGCCTAAGTGCCATACCAGGGGTGAATATCTAATTCCCTATCCAGTGGTTTCATTTCTCTTGGATTGGGTTAGGGAAGAACTATGCTTCACATGGATGGGAAGCCTGTTCCAGAGAACAGGTGGTCTCTGAGAAGCATTCCTGATGTCCTTCCATATCACTGTTGCTGCATTCCGTACAATAGGGATCCCCTGCCAAGAGTAGCCTAATGTCCGGCCATTAT
Organism: Protopterus annectens; assembly: GCF_019279795.1. Lineage (NCBI taxonomy): Eukaryota > Metazoa > Chordata > Ceratodontiformes > Protopteridae > Protopterus > Protopterus annectens. Next base: position 520,742,383 of record NC_056737.1, read on the forward strand.
ACCGAAGCCTTTAGGTTGTAATGGGTATGCTGTACATCACGTCTATGCTCTCCATGCACAGTGTAGGGCATAAAGGTGACATTCAGACCTACCATCCTCAGAACTTCTCTGTCGCCAGTCCAAATGTCATTTTCGATTGTCTGAATGCTCGTTTATCTGCTGGTTACCAAGCTGCTGTAAGATGAGTGCCCCATTGGGGTCTTCTGTTTTTCTTATCACTGTTAGACTTGTTCTGGATGTTGGTTTCATGTCATGCCAAAAGGGGAAATGCCAGTGTGGGAGACAGATTCCCCATAAAGAGCATCATGAGCAGTATTTATTTTGCGTAGGTGCTTCCCACGATCATATGTCTTGTGCGATTTGCCAAACTTTCATCCTTGAGATGTTGTGTAGTTGATTTTCTTCCTTAGCTGTTTATCTAGAAAACCAACAACTTAAGCTGTTGACTAGAGACAGTATGGAAGGATCTTCCTGACCTGAGGGCCTGCCATCTGTGAAGAAGAAGAAGAATACCAAGAAACCTCGGCTGGTTGTTTAGCTGTCTTGCCTCAGCCAGACGTCTCCCTTGACACTAGTGAAAGCATGGAGGACCATCCAGTCTCCTTGTCAGATTCCTCTACCACAACCGCTTTGGAAGCCGGCATAGATCCGGCTTCACGCACGTCCATGGAGGCCTTGCAGACATCCAGTACAGATGTTCAGGGGGAACTGTGGCTGATAATTACCAAAGGGCCTAGGGCTGTTTTCAGATTTTTAGTAAGGGAATAGATAATGACTACAAATATTGAGTGTCATCAGGGGCCAGAGCCTCCTAAGACTTTTAAGGCTGACGTCCCCTTAAAAAAGAAGCCGAAAACCAAGCATTTCTCCTGCTCCTAATGATCCTCATAGTGAATGGCAAAACTTCACTCGAGGCCTGTTTAATGCCCTCATGCCTCTAAAGCCTACACAAGGAGTGTGTGTTCCTGCCCCTTTTTGGTTTTCTACCCCTCTTAAGGGGCCTAGGGAGCAAGATTCCTCTGATGATGATACTGTTATGGTTGATCGGACTAAAGATTTAGTTACTAGACTAAGAGAGGATGTTGCTAAACCTTGTCATCTAATAGTGGTAACTGCCCAGCCCAAGAAAGAAGGAATAGGAAGCTTAGTAAGGTCAATTATTTGATGGAATTTAATAGACACACTAGGTCTTTACAACAGATTATTAAGAGAAATTGGGCTATTTTACTGTCCAGTCAAGAAGTTAGTGAGACAGTGGAGAGCACACCACGTTTTGTATTTAAGGGAAGAAAGAACCTGAAGTAATACCAGTGCTGTAAACATTTAAATAAGAACAAGATAATGAAGAGTCCGTTAATGAAATCAGGTACTAAACCCTGTCATAATTGTACACATTGTAAAGACATTAATACTGATTTATATTTTGTACATCTCCTTAGCCAAGAGAGGTTTGAGTTTAGGGCTACAGGTACCTGTATTACAAAAAATGTGCTTTATTTCGTGAATTGTATAGCCTGCTGGTGTTTTTATATCGACATGAGAAATAAATAGTTGAAGGAAAGAATAAGTTCCCATCTTTCAGACGTTCGTAGGAATGTCCATACTAATGCTTTAGCGAAGCATGTGGCTAGTGTAGGTTTTGAGCATAAGTTTCAGTTTAGGATTTTGCAAGTGGTAACTGCAAATAAAAATGGGGGAGATCTAGTTCAACAAAACTGATTTAGCTGAATATAGATGGATATGTTTTTTTAGAGCAGATCATGCACCAGGTTTAAATGGTACTGTCAGTATTAAACCTGTTTTAAAAGATAAACATGACTTGGTTTAATGTAAGGATGTACATCACTATGTGTCTAGGGAGTTACTTGTATTTATGATGGGGCACTTTAAATCAGTAATTGCCATTAAGGGTGTTTTTTAATGACTGGCTGTGTTTGGTATATAAAAGAAGTGCATTTATTTAGTTTTTATGTAACACTGAGGAAGAGTATTAACTCGAAAGCTTTGTTTTACAGCATTTTATTTGTTGTTTTATTAAAGTGCGCTTTCTTAAGAACGGTGGATTTCTGGCTGTTTTTGTTTTATGATGATCCAGATTCTGATGAAGAATGCCTGATTTATTCTTTTCGGATTCCTTCTCCCTTAGATTGTGGTTCAGAGGAAGAAGAGTTTGTCAGTCCTGACTCTCCTGTTGAGATTTCTTTTGGTGACACTATTTCGCGAATGATGGAATCTTTTTTTTTAAATGGAATTGTGTTCATGTGCCTGATGTTCAGAAGAGGTACTATGGAGCTTCTGCAGATGGAGTCTCCTAGGCCTTCAGCTATTCCTCCTGTTCTTGCTGCCTTGCTGGATACCTTTTCCACTGTTTTTCAGGCTCTTGATTCCCATCTCCCTGCTCCCAAAAAACCTTGTAGATTGTATAAAGTGCTTGATGATTGCAAGTTTCTTTATAAGTGCCCCTCTGCTGACCCTTCTGTGTTGTCAGTTATCTCTGATAAGCCATCTAAACTGTCACCTTCTACAAAGTTGCTTCCCCTGTGACAAGGACAGCAGAGCTATGGAGAGGCTGGGTAAGAACATGTATACTTTTGCTACACTGTCCTTTAGAGCCGTGAACTATCAGACCAGATATGTTTTGGCTGTTCTCTCTCAGGCCTGTCAGGTTATTTCAAATCTTCCCGATTCTGAAGGGTATGCTTCAGCTTTTTCCTTACTAGGGGCGTGTTCTCAGGTTGCTTGCCATTCCATTAAATGCAGCTGATACCTCATCTAGGACTGCTGATTTTGGTTGTGTTTTGAGGAGATATTCCTGGTTCTGACTTAAACCTTTGCCTGATGATATCAAGACTAAATTGATGGATGTTCCTCTGGATAATAAGCATTTATTTGCTATTGCTGCTGCTGCTGCTGAGTTTTTTAAGTCCCTGCAAGAAAATGGTAAGGCTTTGCAGGATTTGAAACATATTTTTATTTCATCTGTTCCCAGAATTCAAAAGAATTACCCTAACAAGCGTGCTTTTCATAGACCATCTTGCCCCCCCAAAGGCAAAAAGGGTGGTCGAAGGTCTCCTCCTGCTAAAGCAACCAAACTCTTCCTTCATAGAAACCTCCTTTTCATGACAGACCAGGTGCTGTCTGACTGTCCTTGCCCTGCTCTTTTCAGTCGCATTCTTCTTGGCATCCTTCCCTGTTCCTTCCTATTTGGTTAAAGGTTACCTTAGACTCTTGGGTTCTTCCCATAATTTGCCAGGGGTATTTTATGGCTTTGAAATCCCCCCCCCCCTTTATGGACATTCTTCAGCCTCCTCAGGAACAACTTCCCTTCCCTTTTTTCCAGAGGTACTTCATAGTCTCTTGGCTCAAGAAACTATTCAAGAAGTTCCAGCCCCTCAGAGGGGGAAGGGGTTTTACTCCAGAATGTTCCTGCTCCCCAGGAAAGAAGGCACCTGGAGATCCATTCTGGATCTCTCTCAGATAAACATCTTTTTGAAGGTTCCTTCCTTTTGGATGCTGTCCCTTCAAACCTATTTTCTTCTTCTGCTTCCTCAGGCCATAATATTTTATATGGAGCTCAAGGATACTTATCTTCATATTCCTATTCATCCCTTTTACAGGAAATTTTTCTTTCTCTGTTGTTTCTTGGCATTTTCAGTTCTCTGCTTTGCCCTTTGGCCTCTCTACTGCCCCAAGGGTCTTCACCAAATGCCTCACTCCTGTAATTTCTTTCTGCAGATTGAGAGGAATACAGATCTTCCTGTACCTGGATGGCCTGCTCATTCAGGCCTGTTCTCTAGAATTGTTACTTCAGCATCTACATTTTGCTTTTTGTCTTCTGAAAAGCCTAGAGTTTACTGTAAACTTCTTAAGATCTTTCCTGACTCCCTCTCAGGATCATGTTTTTCTAGGGTGCAGATGTCAGACTGTTCCAATGCTGGCATCTCTGCCTCCTCCTCCCAAGGCATTAATTTTTATTGCTTTCTTTCAATCCTTTCTTCCTGTGGCTTCAGTTACAGCCAGGGTGTTTCTCAGGGCTCTGGGTTACATGACTTCCACCATTCCCATACTTCCTCTGGCCAAGCTTCATATGAGAAAGCTCCAGTGGTTTCTAAAGTCAGTTTGGCTTCAACATTCTCATCCTTTAGATTTTCTAATACCTTTTCTTCCATGTCTGTAGCTGAAACTTCAGTGGTGGATTCAGCAGTTGTCCCTCAACCAAGGGCTTTCTTTTCATCATCCATTCCCCTCTCAGGATCTCTTCACAGATGCCTTGAATGTGGGATGGGTGGCCACCTTTCGACCTCTGAAAGAGCAGGGCCTTTGGTCTCTTTGACAAAAGAAAGACCACATCAGTGTCAGAGATGAGAGCTCTTTTTCTGACTCTTCAGGGCTTTCATTCTCTTTTCCTTCTAAGAAGTCTCACAGACAATGCCACAGTGATGTGGTACATCAACAAACAAGGAGAGAACAAGGTCTTATCTCCTGTGCAGACTATCTCTTTAGGTTTGGGATCTAGCTGCCCAGCATTGGTGACCCTTCAGGCAGTTTATATTCCTTCAGATCAGAACCTAGTAACAGATTCACTAAGCAGATCCATAACAAAATACCATGAGTGAATGCTTCACAGGGATGTGTTTCTGGACATTTTCCACCAGTGGAGTACTCGAGTAGATCTATTTACTTTCCCCCTGAACAGATAACTTCCACTCTTTTGCACCCAAGTCCCATGTCCTGGGGCCTGGAAGGGTGGATGCCCTCTCTTTTCCTAGAAAGGGAATGTTTCTTTATGCCATCCCTCCCCTTCCTCTCATTCCAAAGGTCCTGTTCAAGATAAAACAGGATGTTCCCAAAATCTTGCTGGTGACTCCCTTTTGGCCCAGACAGCATTGGCTCCCTCTTCTGTTGCATTTAGCCAAGGGCAATCATCACAAGTTACCTCACATTTAGACCTACTCACACATGACAAGGGATCTCTCATCCATTCCCATCTGTTCACTCTTCAACTGACATTGTGGGTGATAGGCTTTTGATCCCCATCAGACACTTTTTTTCTGTGGATGTGCTTCGGGTCCTGCAGGAAGCCAAGAAACCCACTACTAGAAAATCTTATTTATCCAAATGGAAGTTATTTTCTGTCTGGTCTTTCTCGTAACCTGGATCCGCTTACTGTGGATGTTCGTTTGGTTCTCCCTCTCTGTAAATTGTTCAGTGCTGGGTTAGCATATTCTTCTGTTAAGGCCCAACTCTCAGCTATTTCTGCCTGTCTACCTTTGACTCTCCCTTTGTCATCTAAATTTGGGATCAAAAAGTTTTTTAAAGGTGTCCTTCATAATAGGTAGAAAAATAAAATGCAACAGATCTACGGGTCGAAGCAATAGTACAGAGTAAATAAAAATGATTAAAAACAATGCTAAGACTCAAGCTGCTCTCTGATAGGATGTTGCATTTTTAAATTCTATGATTATGGATTATGTTGTCTGAAGAAGCGGGCTTAAACCATGAAAGCACTTACCTTTTATTAGGTTTTTGTATTTCTGCCTACTTGGGTTTTAGCATTGTTTTTAATCATTTTTGTCCTTCACATTAGGCCTCCCAGGAAGCCTGTTCCTCCTTCTAGGGTTACCACCTGTCCCACTTTGCGAGGGACAGTCCCTCTTTGGGCAGTTGTGTCCTGCAAAAAAAATTGTAAAAATGGCAAATGTCCTGAGATTTTAAGACAAAATGATTTCCTATATTTTATGTAATAGTTGCATAAAACAGTTATTCTGTATCCGAAACACCTAAATGCTATAAGAAACAGAATAAGCAACTAAAATGCTACAAGAACAAGTTTTTATTTGGGTAAAAATGTGAAGTTCTGTCATTTGTACTGGCCGTGGTTATGTTTCGGCCTGCAAAATCTGATGTATGTACCAAAAATGTCCCTCTTTGGGCATTTGAAAAGGTGGCAACCCTACCTCCTTCCCAGGACCTTAATTTTGTTTTAGAAAAATTGACTCTGGTTCCTTTTAATAAATGGTATACTAAATCCAGGAAAGTCCACTACTCCAACCCCTGTGCTTCCAAATAACCAGGAAAACATTCCTACTCAGTTTAACAAATTCTTTACCGAAACAGTACAGACCTTTGCCAGTGCTCAAAGTAGTACTAGCAGCCCCATACCAATAACTACCCCAACCCACCCCAATATACAAAACAATAACCCCAGTTTTCACCTCCACTCTGTATCCACCAAATGAACATCTAAACTCCTTGGTAAACTTAAACCAACCACTCTAGCAGCTGATAAACTGCCAGCAGACTTCCTTCGGATCTCAGCTGAAGCTATAGCCTATCCTGTTTCTATTCTCATAAACAGATCTTTCTCAGAATGCAAAGTCCCCACCTCATGGAAAACATCATATATAATTCCACTGCACAAAGGAGGCAACTCCTTAGCTCACCAACTGTCGCCCAATAGTAATCCTATCACCTTTATCCAAAATATTAGAAAGAGTTGTTCATACTCAACTAATACAGTACCTCCAGAATAACAACCTACTCTCCATATCTCAGCATGGCTTTAGACCCTCCCATAGCACCACAACAGCACTACTATCATTCACCAACATAGTTAACCACCACAGAAACAAGGGTCTATTTGTTTCTTCCATATTCTTAGACCTATCAAAAGCCTTTGACATGGTAAACCAAAGTCTGGTTCTTTATACCCTATCCACCCTAAATATAAGTCCCTCCTCTACATCATGGGTCAACAGCTACTTATCTGCCCGTCAGCAAGCAGTCCTATGGCAGGACCAATTGTTCCCCCTGTTACAGTAACCATAGGTGTCCCTCAGGGATCCATCCTTGGCCCATTGCTGTTCTCTCTATTTACAAATCAGATCTCTTCATCCTCTCCCACTGCCTCAATAGTACAATATGCAGATGACACTACCCTCATATGAGCGGCCCCTACCCTTAGTGAACTGCAAACCCTTACCCAGAATAACTTCACCCTAGCCGAAACTTGGTTCACTAACATCAAACTTCTTCTTAATCCCAAAAAAAATGAATTATTTTCAGCCCTGGAAGAGCTCCTCCCCTAAATAATAATTTCACCATTCGCTCCAAAGAAAACATTCAAATCAGTCCAACTACACACACTAAACTGCTAGGCATTGAAATAGACAACCTGAGGTTCTACGTCCATATAGCACAAACCATTAAGAAAGTCAATAAAAAACTTGGTTTCCTCTACAGGAACAAACAGTTTATGACAAAACGCACCAAAGTAGCCATCGCAAGGACTCCTCTTCTGTCCACCCTCCTTTATGCCTCTCCTATCTTGACCAATCTCCACCAAACTAATCTAAATAAAATGGAATCTTGCTACAACAAGATTGCCACTTTTGCTACTGAAGCCTCATATAGGTCCCACCACTGTCTATCCCTTAAGCAACTCAACTGACTTGAGTTGCCTCATATACTTCTACTTAGTCAACTTGCTATAGCACACAAACTGTACTACCTTCCTAAGAAAACCCCAGCACTTCAGAACCTAATTCAGCCCCACATTCTCTCTAGAGCCTTAAGATCTAGTAACCAGAAACTCATAACTGTCATCAAACATAAAAAATGAAGCTGGTAAGTCCCTCTTTGCCAATGCCATTGCCAAAACCTGGAACACACTACCAAGCCAAATAACTTCTACCACTTCCTTTAGTTAATTCAAAAAACTCCTGAAAACCCACTATCTAAGTAACTGGCTATGCTCATGCCACTCACCAGGCTAATCCATACCAAGAGAATTTGTCAGGGTACAGCTATGTGTAAACAGTTTCTCCCCTTAAAGCTTCCAAACCCATATGCATTTACCTTACAAAACGTATAACTGCAAAAGAAAAAAAAATAAAATGTACCTCTGATTGTCTACTGTAAGAAATGTTAATCACTATCATGATGCCCTATTGTGTGTATATATGCTATATGTATGTTTGTTAATCACCAGCATGTTGTCCTGATGTGTATATATGCCATACATATGTATGTTCTACTTCTTTTTACTCTCTCTCGTAATGTATTGTAATGTGGAGCTTTTCTCCCTGGGCCTCCGCTGAAAATGGACCTGTGTCCAGTCGGACTTTCCCGGTAAACAAATGTAAAATAAAATAAATAAATAAAAATACATTTTAAGCCTGTGGCTTCAGCACCCTTACAGCATTGTTCTTAGAAGACTGTTCTTCTTTCGGCCTTTACCTCTGCCAGACAGGTGTCTGAGCTCCAAGCCCTTATGGCTGTTCCTCCTTTTTTGGTTCTTCATAAGGACAGGGAGTTTCCTTGTACTAATACTTGTTTTATGCCCAAGGTGGTTAATGAGTAGTCTCTTAATCAATCTGTTTATTTTCCCCTTTTCCAAAATCAGCTAGCGAGAAGGTTCTTCATACCTTGGATTTGCATAGACAACTCTGATATTATTTGGATAAAACTAAAGCCATTCATAAATCTGAGCAGCTTTTTGCTTCCTTTCATGCTAGGTCTTTAGGTTTGGCTGTTTCCAAACAAACCATTTCTTCTTAAGGCATCTAAACCATTTCTTTTTGTTATTCCTTTCATAGGAATAGCCTTCCTTCTTCTGTTAGTGCTCCTTCTACTTGGGCTATATTCTTTTTGGTGCTTTTTTCAAGGGTTTGGATACCAATTCTATTCTTGAGTCAGCTTCCTAGACTTCCTTTTATACTTTTACCAAGCAGTATAAGTTAGACGTGATTTCTAGGGCCAGAGCTATACTTCATGGCTTTCTGGAGGGCTCTGCTGGCCATTCCTCTTACAGTTCTTCTTCCTGAGCTATTGTACTCTCCCTATTGTAAAGTATGGAGTGGACAAGGTTGTAGCCACTATTTGAAAGTCTAGAGGGAGTAAGTGTAGACCATAACTGGTAAACCAGCATCGTCTGTAAACCATACTGTATTCTCCAAGGCTTGACAAACAGTGTATCCCTTTCAAACGACACCAAAAACTAAGACAGTTATTAAAGTCAATTATCTTTTGCTCATATTGTGGTGTCTTCCTTGGAGAGGGTAGACTTCTCTTCAGTGCTAGGCTCATTCCAGCCTGGGAAACTAGTCAGAGAAGCTTCATCAAGTCTGTATTCATATAATCCAGGGAGGTAAGTCTCAGGTCATTTACACCCACATGGATTATGACTGATACTACTGGTATGTGTAGTTCAGTGACCTCAGTCAGTGTGTAATCTGGAGGATTCTGGCCTCCGATAGGCAACTGACAGTGACTCTCTCCTTAATCAGTGAGTGGAACATCTGTGTCTGGCAATGGAGTCTCCTGTAACCAAAACATTGTATTCTGTGGTGGGTTGCCTTATGGGCTTAGAGGCTGAGTGTTTTATTGCTGTTGAGGATACTTATAAGTGCAATGGCTGAGAGGCCTCTTGGGTTTGGGAAAATGACATGTAAGAGTCTCAACGTATGTGGGTGTGTGTTGTCTGGTCCATACTATGTGTGATGGGTGTATGTGTGTGTGTTTCTGGCAACCAGTTTGGTATTAAAAGTACTTGTATGTGAGAGCCTTGCCTCTAGTGACATTGTGACTACATCTCTCACATACTATATGAGTTTGAAAATTAGGAGGTTGTCAGTAAGCAAGAGGCTATTGTTGCATTGCCTTAGGGCACCCATATCTACCAGACTGATGGCAGAGATAGCGGGAAGTGTATTTTGTGATCTACAAGGAAATGGTATAAGAGGGGCTTACAGCTGGTTAGCTTGGACAAGAATCAAGACTAAGACTAAACCCATGAAGCGGTACTCCCCAGTGCACAAACTCGTTGATCTTTGTGCAACTATGTAGGTAGTTTTATTGGAAATTTTATTTGTAAGTGCATGCAGCAGTACAGGGCACTACAAACCAATCCTTTGTTTTCTCTTAGTAGATACCCTGGATAAATCGTATAGTAACTGGATGCAACAGAAAGCCAACAAAAGATCCTGAAAGGTTCTCGACAAAACTACAACCAGACCAGTCAGTGAAATCCCAAACACACTGCCCTATTAGAGACCAGCAGGACACAATGTCCTCCTGCTACTTCAGTCACCAAGAGCAAAGCAGTAGAATTAATCCCAAACTGGCTCCTAAGAAGTAATTTTTCAAGCTTCCAGTGATTAGTAATCTGTAGGCATGCTAGGAAATAATCCTCTGAGCCTTCCTTCACCAGGAGCAAAACAGATGCAAAAATCCCAAGCTGATTCCTGAGAAGCAGATCCTATGCTCACCAGTGATTGGTAGCCCTATCCTCGATGTTATAGATTTAAAAGTAAGATGGAAAAAATGGATTAATACTCTGAAATGTGCAGTGTGTATTAAGTGAGTGGGATGGTATGAAACAGATAACTCTATCTGCTGATTGACATCTGGTGTAATTTTGACAATGTTCTTTACAAAATAAGCTCATTTTTATTTCACCAGCCAAGACAATTTTTCTTTTACTTTGTATAAAGTGAAGACTACATTCTATGTACTTACAAAGGCAATGTGTGTGCAATGTCAAAATCAGAGTAAAGATGCAGTCATGTCCATGGTGATAGAATGGCATTCTTGAGTGTGTTTTGTACTTAAGTGTCCTATTATTAGAATTCCAAGATTTTTTATTTCTATGAACTGCCTTTGGGGAAAGTGACATAAGGCCCTTTATATGCAGGTAGTAAATCCAGCATTTCAGAGGGTTTTTATTGTCATAGTGTAAAACTAACACTATACCTGGTTTCTTCCTGAGAGCTATTTGGCATCTGCACAAAAGGCAGGGAATATATTTGTACTAAATTCTGTTTATATCAGAAGTAAAAGTTCTACAGGTTTCATCAGAAAAAAATATTTTTCACTTGAAAATGTCATAACTACAGTGCCTTGCACTACCGATTGCCTGAGTTACACTGAAATACCAAGGGATAGAATAGAAGTCTTGGTTGCATTTTGTACTTGATCATCCTGTTGTGCCACCTTAAAGGTTTGGTATGAAATTTGAAAGGAGGACTGAGACACACATCTTTTCATAGATTGGTACCAGCTGCTTTGGTATATATGCCTTTGCTGCTTCAGTTTGACATTTACATTGTACTCTGTTTCCATTGTTGTTGTCCTGACAGCTGCTTAGTATGCAAAGTAAAATAGCCTACAGTAATTTTCATCAAAAGTAAAAAATCTTCTGTATTTTCCAGATTGTTTTTCACTTGCAGCACTGTATTTAACCTACTGTATGTTTGAACAGTTGAAATGGGGACAGCTACAGTGTAGTACTGCACTGAAATTCCTAAGAGTAGAATAGGAGTCGTGTGCTTTTATGTTTGCTAATCATCCCCTTGTTACTCGATGAATGGTCCATAATGCAGTCTTAAAGGGAATTGAAATATGACATTTTAAATATAAACTCTTAATCAGTTTATGTACTGGATTTCATTGCTGCAGTGTGACATTTTGCATTATTTCAAGCTAACATTGGTAATACTGTTGTGAACTTGTTCCCAGTGTTGAGTACATCAGTGGACTTGAATACGTCTCTACTGAACTGTCAGTAGATCAGAGGTAAAAATCCTGAAAAATAAATGTTTGTTTTACCATGCCATGACCACAATGCCATGCATTCAAAACTGCAAAATCTGTGATTTCATAGTCAAACGTGTTTTTTAGCTGAACCTAATGGTTTCATAACTAAATATCAGACAAGAGAAGCAGTCATTCGAGACTTCCAAGATGCACACTGATCAGCAGCTTGATTTCAGCTTTCCCGGTGTGAAAGAAGAAATCCGAGAGATAAGGACCAGAAACTCTGCAAGTTTTAGTAAATTCAGTTACTGGCTAATAAGTACACTGCCTGGATACCAGCAAAGAAGAAACTTGGAGGGCCTGAAAGAAAATCCGATAGAAAAGATGAAAAGAAAACAGTGACTGGGAAGAATCCTGTAGCTGTTCAGCAAAAAGCAGTTGAAGGTCCAGCTTTGGTTCAAGACCTGGCTTCCAGTTATCTAGAGGAAAACGTAAGTCAAATATGCTCAGGGCTGATTAAAGTAAAATATTGAAGGAGTTTATCAACTTAAATAACAAAAGGCTAGAAAAAATGGAAGAAGCTCTAAACAACTATTCAGATGAAGTGATAAAACTGCAACAATCTGGGTGAACTGAAGAATAGTCTGGCTGATTGAGGCTGTTTCAAAAAAGGGTAGAGTCAGAAGAGAGAGCAAGCAGGGAAAACATGAGATTTTCAGCTCTACCAGAAAAAAATACTGACACTATTAATTTTATGAAGGCACAAATAAGAAACTGGTCTGGTAATACACAGCAGGATTTGTTAATTGAAAAGGCACATCATATGTATGCTTCAGACCTGGCCATGAGAAAGAAGCCAATATCTATATATTAGTAAAGATGCAATCATGCCATTAGAAATAATTGATTGTGACAAAACTGTGGCAAAAGGGCAAAGTATTAAAAATTTGAGACAGCAGAGTGTGGAAAGTTGTCATTAACTATATACCAGGCAGAAGAGAAGCAAATTTATCCCACCAATCAGTAAATGTTGAGAGGCAGGTGCATTATTCAAGCTGCTGTACCCATCTGTCTTCAGAATATTTTTTTCCTGTAGGATCAGCCATTTTTTGATGTAAAACAGGCTAAGGAGGAAACACAAAAGTTTGTCCAGGAAAAAGTGAACAGTCAAACAGAAGGGAACTCTGCTTTTCATTCTTCTGATAGTAAAGCTTATAGAGAGACTTTGACAGTGAAACATTTTCCAGAGTTCCAAAGGAAGATGATTGAGAAACAAAAAAAAGCACAGGTGCTGACTAGAGGAATCTGGAATACCTTGGAATTGAGTCAGAATCAGTGGTTGGGAGATGAAGATGAACAGGAAGATGACCAGCAGCATTGAACTTAATGAATAAATTTAAGACCGTAAAACATTAGTCACATTTGTGAAATATGGCTTTACAAGAAAAGTGGAAAGATTGGAGTTTTGTTGAGTTTGTTAAACTAATGGGTGACTGAAACACATATGCCCCACTTCATGTAATTAATATGTGAAAGGGCACTGAAGGGAAGGAGAAAAAAAAAGGAAAATTAATTGTAAATAAAGCAATTTTTGCTTATAACTGTGTTTGCATAAAACATTTCATGATAAAATTGCATGATATATAGTAAAACGTTTTCAGTTATTGTTTTCTGTGATGAACTAAAGACAAGTACCTTTTTTATTTTTTAGTTATAAGAAATGTAAGCATTACAATGTAAAAATAGAAGAAAGGCTGAGTAAAGCATGTTTAAGTTAATATCCTATAGTCTTGAATTGTTGATGTGGGGCATGGGGTATAAAAATGCACATATTATAATATATAAAGAGATGACATGTTCTTTATTACTTTTGTATAGGTGATTAACTGTATTAAGGCATTTGGCTTAATCTAATAAGTTTTTTGTTTATGTAAGCAAGTAAATAAGAGAATGTTATGAAAAATTTGACAAGTAAATGTTCAGTGTAAATTGAGAGATGTAAAGAGCTGTACATTTGATACTTGTGTTTCCAGGGAGACAGGCTAGAACACTTTTTTAAGGCTGAAGGTTAATGTTCTGAATACATACAAAATGTTTTTCACTTCTGAGAGGGGAATGAAGATAAGACAAGAACAGACAGCAATTAGTGTAAAGTCGGAGCACAGGCTGTAACATAGGTCTTGGCATGGATAACCTTAATATTAGGTTAAGCTGTGTCTGTTTCTACAGCTGTCGGTTTGGGACAATTGTTCCTGTCAGGAAAGTTAAACTTCATTATTTGAAGATGTGCATAGTTTTGTGTGTTTTTAAGTTAATAGGTTATGGGAGTGTTCTTTTTTGTTCGAGGGTTTTCATTAAAACAATGTCTTATAAAATGTGACATAGGTTCAAATGGAGATAACAAGAAACAACTGTGTAACAGATAATCTACCAAACGTTAGAGAGTAGATATAACACAAAAGCTGGAAATAGTAATTTAAAAAAGCCATTATATATAATAGGCGTGAATAGTAACTTCTTATAATGGCTACACTAAACATATTATTTTGGAATGTGAATGGTTTGCAGGTATTGACAACAACATAAGAGTACTGAACTGTATTAAGAAATGCTGAGTACAGATAGCAGTGCTACAGGAGACACATTTGGAAAGAAGTGAGCATGTGAATTTGATAAAGAAAGGATTTCAGGATGGATATTCAGCAGAATAGTGGAGACAAAGTAAAAGAGGAAGACTTATTGTTAGAGGAACTCCAGTAGTGATAGAAGAGGAAAAAAGATAGTAATAGTAGATTTGTGGTAGTCAGGGGCTACAGGCGAGGAAGGAGGATAATGCTGGCATGTATTTATATTCCACTTAAAACTGCTATTATAGAGCTTAAGAACTTTTGGGGGGGAGAAATGATCAGCTTTCAGCAGGGAATATTGCGTATAGATGGGGACTGGAACTTGATTTGCAACAGTGAGGATGTATCTGGGGACCTAGAAGGGAAAATTTAACAAAAGAGGGAAGATTTCTGAAGAAATGTTTGAAAATATTTAGTACAGCAGACATGAATTCAGTTGTAGGAAGTCAGAGAATTTACATATTCCCCAAGGTAGAATAACTGGGCTAGACTAGGCATAAGTTATATTTTACAGCAACATGTGCGGGGTCTATATTAGAACAACAAATAATTAAAATGTCGAATGCTCTAAAGAGAGAGAATGCCAGACTTCAAACTAGTTATTGTGGGGGGCTGCGTCCCCCCACACCCCCCCCCTCCGCTAAATATATATACCAACTCCGAGATCGCACTACAGTGAGGAAAGAGAAAATATTCCGATCTTCACTGTACTGCAATCTTGCAAAAAATACTTGGAGGTCTGGCATTTTTGCTCTTTAGAGTGTTCGACATTTTAATTATTCGATGTTCTAATATAGACCCCATGTGCATATAATTGAAAGTTTTGACACATGTCCAATAACTGTTTCAGATACTGTGCCAATAACAGCTAAGATAAAAATGCAGGATAATGAAGTAAAAATGAGACACTGACACATCCCCACCTACCTGTTAAAAAGAGATGAATTTAAGGAACGAGTAGTGGAAATTAATTCAAGTATTATTAGGGAAGAAAGAAATTTCATCAGAAGGTATAGCCAGTGAGTGGGATAAAAGGAAATTGGAGTTTAAAAATAGGGTATAAGTAAAAGAAAAATATATGGTTAAGACGTAACAAGATTTATTTGGAATGCTGCATTAAGGCCATAGTGGAAAATGCTGCTGCAGCATGGCCGCATTGTTAGTCCTTAAAAAAAGAAATCCAAAGTCCATTTTCCTCGCCCACACACAAGGAAAACAAATGTAGACAGGCTGTTGGAAGTTGGCGATGCAACCTGCATCACTGAACATGTGCAAACACATAGGCAGTAGAAGACTCCGAAGTATTGGAGTAATAAAATGGAATATATACACCAGCCAAACAAGTAATGAATCAAAAAGTAATCTTACCTGCAATGAAAGATGGCATGGACCGCAGAAAAAACATAGCAGATGTCCATAATCAGTGAAATACCTACTATACAGATCATCACAGACAAGTTTTTAGACACACATTACTGCTGGTTCAGGAGATAATGACAACAGTATCCCCACACCTACAAACAGGACTTAATAACAGTGAAAGCAATGCACAAGAACAAACTGTGTATTCCACATGCCAATTATGTGAAGTAATGCTGACAGTACTTCACCGTAGTAACACCACTTACAGCAAAGATCTCGCACTATGTGAATATAGTACCAAGGACAAGAGAGACAAAATATGTACTCTAACCCACACGTAATCTTTTATGTGCTTTACTACTTGGAGGAGGTCCTGTCAAGCAAAAACCATGGGTAGTGCTGAGTCACTCAGAATCGTAGATAACTGTGAGTGATTTACTTGCGTGGTAATGGATAACAATGAATCCACAGCAGAAACACCAGCAGAGTTTCCTTTTTCCACACACAGGGAGTTGTATTTGGCAGGTCATGTTGGTCTGCCCTACAACACTGTTCCATCACAGAAGCGAAAGACCAGACTGGTGCTAGACTGTTGTCTGTCATCTAGAGATGCTTATCGACAAGGCATTACTGGGCATGTGTGTTGAAGAGGCATAAGTTATGTGCTGAATGAGCTATAACCACACTATCAGACAAAGGTGAAATATTGCAAAAATCAGTTGGACACCAATATGCCTCTGATGCATTTGAAGCACACCTAGCACAGGTAATGGCTGACATGAAAGAAAGGGCATCCACCAGCAGAGATGCTCTTATACAGAACATTCAGAGACCTACAGAACCATGTGCATACAGAGGTAGTGATAGCAATGCCAAAGACATGTTGGCTTAAGCAAACAATCGGATATTGGTATAGCGTAGGAACTGGTGCATTGGAAGGTTCTGATGGATATAACTCCTGAAATGTACCCAGTCAAGAATGGTCACTTCATATTATGAAGATATCACACAGATGAGTCTAACAGCAGTAGTATTAACTGCAGAATGGAATATAGCAGATCAAGCATTACTGATGAGCATGCTAGAAGATGGGATATTTCCAACGAAGGCAAGCATATACCAACAACTGTACACTATTCATTTCTATGTGGGAACACCTTCCAATCAAAGAGTGGCACCACTTGTGTATGCCGCTATGGTCTTTCATAGCATATGGTACCTTGTGGAACATTATTTATGACTTCTGCAAGTCCTGTGGTCTAACCCTGGATGTTGATTATGTGCTCACTGAGAAGGCTGCACTGTAAAGTGATACAGAGCTTGTCCCCTTGCCTTTTCCACTTCACCCAGATACTGTGGAGGGTTCTTCAACGCAACCATCTTGCATCTATATACAGGACAGAAATGTCATTTGCAACACAGATACGAATTATCACTTATGCATTTCTGGCAGAGGAGGAGGAGGTCATCCCAATGTTCACTGAGGTGCGGAAATATATGCCACCAGTATGTTGTGATGTTCTTCATTTTATTGACCATCACTATATTCGAGGTCATCCACGGAAACATTCCACACTGATGCATGCCATTGAACGTTTGCCACCAATGTATCCAGTAAACTTTTGGAATGTGTCTTCATTGGTTGATGATCTGCCTCATACGCAGAATGCTTCAGACTCGTGGCACAATTGTCACAGAGTGCATGCTAGGCTATCCCTTGTACACACTACATGACCTCTTAACTATACTTCAGAGGGAGCAGAATACAGTGGAGGACCAAAGGGAGGCATTTTTGAGGGGACATCCCCCCCACCCTTCGTTAGAAAAGCATTTTGAAGAGAGCAAAGATTAATGGCCATCCTGCATAATCATCCTGAGTATGCTTGTACACTGGACTTTTTGCATTCCATCACACACCGCTATCACATTTAGTTCACTGTTATCACTTTCAAGGCATACTTATTCGCATGGACACACAGCGTACTCTGCACCTAATGGGGTTGAAATTTGCTGACCAGAACTATGTATGATGGATCAGGTCACTATGACAAGGTATGAAAGAAAGAATCACTGCAGACCTCTTGTGTGATGCTGTTCATGACAATCCAGTAAATCAAAAGACAACTATGACACACTGCTGTGCCATAGTCTATGTCACAATCTTGGACTAAGATGGCGACAGCAGCCACTCTTGCTCACCACGTAGTGAACTCTTGGAAAATCTACCATTACATATGCCCATCGTTTCTTCAATAAAGTCTGTTCTTGTGCATTGCCTTCACTGTTATCAAGTTCTGCTTTTTTTTTTGGGGGGGGGGGGGGCTTGAGATACTGTTTGTCATATCTCCTGAACCAGCAGCTGTGTGCGACTGCAAGCGTGCTTCACCCAGCCTTTCTGCTCCTCCACGTGGCTGCATATTTCACCTTCATGTTGCCCCTACAGGACTCTTGACTGTCATTTTATTATCTTCCATTGTCAAAGTTAGTCGCTTCTAATGATGCGGCCATGCTGTGGTGATATTTTTCATCCTGACTGCTTGTACCATAGCCTTAACAGAGCATTCTGAAGTATTTAGAGGGGCTGCCAAAGGTTAAAGTTTTGCGGAATAAGGGGAATCTCACAGACCAAGAAGAGGCACAACTGCAGAGTGCTAAAGAGAAAATAAGGGAGTATCTGGGTAATATGCATGAGTTTAGAAAGATTGCTTGTAAGCAACTGTTTTTTGATAGTAACTCCAGAGCACAAAAACTCTTAGCTCAACAATTTAGGCAACCGAAAGTAGAAAGGGTTATTGCCAGGCTTGAGGAGCCAATAACAAGAAAAATAACCAGAGATCCTCCAGAGATATTACAGATATTTCAGAAAGTTTATGAAAATTTGGTTAAAGCAGTGGAATATGGAAATCAAGAAAAGGTACAAATGGAAATATTTATGCAATACTTAAGCATGTCAAGGTTAGAGGTAGATGAGAGTTAACAGTTAATAGTTATGACATGAGAAGATGAGATAAAAATGGTGGTGAATAATCAGTCTGCAGGCAAGTCTTGGGGGGGTGGATTGGTGTGACGAGGGAGATAATTTTTCTGAATTATGATACAGAATCTGAATTGCCTAGACATGGTAAGGTCTTGCTGTGTCTAATTATGATGGCTGACAAAAAAGCAGTTACTAGAAAATGGAAATCTGAATCTAAACCAACTACATTAGAAGCAGTGAATACAGTCATAGAGGTAAAACAACTGGAATTGAGATCGTTAGAAAAGGGTAGGCGTTGGCAAGGGAACCAAGATATCGGGAGCAAATAAGTAGAGAGGGAAGGGTAATAGATTGGAAAGAGGCTAAGATGACATTTGGACTGCAGGCTAGAGTCTGCCTTCCTTGTCAGCAACTGATATGAGTATAATGCGAAGGGAAAGGGAGAGCAGAATCCTAAGTGAAAGATCTGCATTGGTAGAATTTTTAGTTGAATCTAGAACAGAAGCGGCAGTTAAAATGGATAAATCAGTAGGGTATATAAAATATTGCATGATGATTATAAGAGTCTGTCAGAGGAGGTTAGAAAAGTAAAGAGATTGATTAAACAATTCACAAGGAAACAACGGGAGGACATATGTAGGGCACCCAAATATGCAACAGAGTCTAGAAGATTTAAGATTTTGCTTGGAATTATTTTCAGA
Organism: Protopterus annectens; assembly: GCF_019279795.1. Classification (NCBI taxonomy): domain Eukaryota; kingdom Metazoa; phylum Chordata; order Ceratodontiformes; family Protopteridae; genus Protopterus; species Protopterus annectens. The sequence goes on from NC_056737.1 coordinate 520,761,585, forward strand.
AGTATTTTTATACCCCAAGCAGACTCCATAGATTTTGCTCCTCAGGTAGATAGCAAATGGTGGAGGTGTGATGGGAAAGAAAGACATAACTGAGAACATATGTTTTGGGAGTGTAATGAGTTGGCAAACTTAAAAAATTCCATACAGAGTACTCTCTCAGAAATATTGGGTGAGCAAATGTGTGTAACTGAAGAAATTATTTTTTTTTGAGCTGGGTTGCAGGCTCTGAATTGCATAGACACAGTAAAGCTTTAAGTTTAATTCTGGTGGCTGCCAAAAAGCAATTACCAGAAAATTGTAATCAAAGTCTAAACCAACTGTATTTGAAGAAATGAATATTGTAACAGGTAAAATAACTAGAAGTGGGATCTGTAGAAACAGGTAGGAAAAAACTACGTAGAAAAATGGAATTGTGGGAACAGTATATACAGAGTAATACTTTGGAGAATGAGTAAGGTATAAGGGAAGGAAGGAATTGAGCAATTTATTTAATGCTGGATTGATGATTAAAGCATATATGTGATTTGTAATGTGTATGACTGTGAACATGTTGACATGGTTTGTTTTCTTTTATATAAATATATGTTTCTTTGTCTTAAGTGATAATTCAATAAAGATGTTAAAAAATTAAAGAGAGATGCAGCCTTTTGAAACAGACACCAGTGGGTTTATTTCATATGCCTTTACTGCTGCAGTCTGATATTTTGCAGTATATTCTGTTTTCATTTTGCTCTCCTCATTTGATAATGGCCTAAAAGACACATTTATAGAGTTATCACAGCAGAAGTAAAAATTCTTCTCTATCTTACCAGAAAATGCGACCATATATTGTTCCCCCCTTCCCATCTGTATGATTGGGTTATCCTCCCTTGTGGTGGATCTTACCTGCCAAATGTCTCACTCAGATGCTTCTCCAGTGCTAAAGTTTTTCCAGTCTCCCATAATGCTGTGCACTCCCCTTTGTCTCTCAGATCATGTTTCCTACTCTTAACCTAAGACATGATCATCCAGCACTCCTCTGATCACCAGGAGTGGAAAGCAATTTCTGTATCTCCATTATAATATTTATCTTTACTTATTGCCTTTAGCTTTTTCAAGCTATATAAAAATATTAATTTTTTTAAAGCTTCACCTGGCTCCTTCATCTGCAGCCTACCTCAGATCCCAGTGTTTCTAAACTTTCAGTCCTCATCTTCAGTCCCATGGACAGCACAGCTCTGAAGGCCTTGATTGTTCCCTTTAACAAAAACATGAAGACACTTTTGACTCTTCAGAATGTACTCCCAACTCAGAATGCACAAGATTAGATGTTTTATTTGGCAAAGGACTCTCTCACGGAGGACACCGGACTTGATGAAGGGGACAGTTCCCTTTCATCAAAGTCTGTGCCTTTAATGAAAGGGAAGTTTCACTGAAAACTCCACAGAAGTTAGGGAAATGGTAGGACAGAAGGAGAACTGCCCCACAGGCACTCTTTCTCCCCCTTTAGAGCTGGTTCCTCACAATAACTGTTATTACTGACATGGTGGTGGACTGGGCATGATAATACCCTGATGTGTTGGAAACAATTCCCCAAAAAACAGATAAGCTACTGAGGCCACCCATAGACCTACCCCACTGGAGAAACTGATCTCTGAAAGATTCCATTGTGGTTGCAGCAGCTACCAAAAAAAAAGAGTTATCTGAAGAGAGCTCTGTGGTCCATCCTTCTAACAGGAATCTAGGATGATGGACCGATTTGGAAAGCGAGCTTATGCCTTGGGAACCTTTTTCTCCAAGAGCGCTGAACTGCATCCTTCATATATATGTTTCTAAATGGATCTAGCTGAACAGGGTCTAGATTCCATTCAGAAACACCCCATGAAGATCACAAGGAAGTAAATGGAAGTCCAGCTTTCAGCCATGCTGTCCATAACCTGCCTGACCATGAAGCTGCTTATCTAGTGCAGCTAATGGGGGCAACAAGAGCAGTGGGCTTCAGCATTGCCATGCTCAGTCATGCTTCGTTGAGATTATGCTTTTTTGTGGACCATTTTGTAGGTTCATAGGTACTTACTACACTGTTGATCTGTGAAGGTCTTAAGAAGCCTCGCCTTAAATTCCCATGGTAGTTTTAGCCCCTTTTATTTTGTGTCCACATAACCTAGAGGTGGGTATCCTTTTTCAATGCCTCCTGTAATGCGTCATCGTTGTTTAGTCCAAAAGTAATGTAAACCTTAATGAAAATTGATCAAGTAGGGGAAACACTTTATGCAATTGGTGTTCTTTGCTACCCCTCAACAAGCCTACTTCAGGAATCGGACAGTAATAAGAAACTCTGGTTTAAGAAATCTTAGTATAATTTCCTGTAATTTTGCCAGAGGGGTCCTTTCAAGGATGCTGTTTCAAGGCCAAGAGAGGTGTGCAGATTCAAAGGTCTGGAAGCTTCTTTTCAGGGAAAACTCTTTTCAGTGCTCCTGAAAAGTTGTCCATTTGTTTCCCTCTGAAGTCAGTCTGGGTGTGATTCTTTTTTCACTCACGAAGTTGGTCTGGCATCACAGAGGACTCTTAGATGAAGAAAAGCAAACAAAATACTGTTCTGAACATTCCACCCATGAAAAACATTAGCAACATGAGAAATCTTGCAGCTTCTACAAAAAGAGACATCCAATAGGTCCCACAAGACTAAAGAGAATCCAGAGCTACTCAAGATTCTTTTTTTAGTGCCAGAGAAGACCAAGAACCACAGGTCTGTTCTGTATCTCAGCTGCCTAAATCTGTATGTAAAAAAGACAAAATTACAGATGGTCACTGTAGAAGTTCATCCTTCCACTCCTAAGATAAGGGAACTGAATGTGCTCACTAGACTACCACCATATCAAGATTGTGAAGCAGTCAAGAAGGTTCCTCTTTTTTCATCTGGGAACCAATAATTACCAGTTCCATACATTGTCCTTCAGTCTCACGACAGCCCCCAGGTGTTTACCAAATGTATCAGTAGTCAGAATACATCTCACCTGCAAGAGTTCCTTGTGTTCCCATACTTAGATGACTGGTAGCTTACTGCAAACACAAACAATCTTTGTTCCTGGCAAGCGACTATTTAGTCTGTTTGTGTCAGCCTTTGGATATTGCCATAAACTTTGAAAAGTCAAATATGAAACCTGCTCAGGCTTTAACTTTGATAGGTTACAATATACACACAACTACTTGAACACCAAAGCTTCCAGTCACAAGGCTGGTCTCCCTAAAAAGTTATGTTCAAGAAGTCCTCAAGTTCAACTCTTCTCCAGCATCCTTTGCATACTTGGCACCCTGGCAGCCTCCATAATGCCAGTTCTCCATGCCAAGTACCACAAGGCATCTTCAGTGGGCATTGTGTGTCCAGTGGTTTCAGAATACCCATCCTCTTCATTGCCCCTTAAAGTTATCTTCAGTGTGTCACAACCACCTGAAATAGAAGATACAGTCCACTCTTGTCCAAGAAGGATGTCTCTTTGTTCTTTCATTACTATTGGCAACAGTTACCTCAGATGTATCCTCTGTGGTCTGGGATGTGCATTACAGGAGGAGGACAATCCAAGAAATATTGACCCCTTCTAGAGTTGAAGGCGGTTCAGGGTGTCCTTCCACAGGGTGTGATTTGCATCTACATAAAGAAATTATCAGTGATGTACATTGAAAGAAAGGAGGAACCTGTTCTTACCCACCCCATGCCAAGAAGACTTGTGTGTGTGGTAATGGGTGATATCTTCACAATGCTTTCTTATAGCAGTGCACATTTGAGATCAGACCAACTTTCTAACACAGACTCTTTTGCTGTATCCTTTTGCCTCATGAGGTTCCATCAGTCCAGTAGTAGTAACCTTTAATATTCAACAACTAGGGTCAGCCTTGCTACAGTCTCTCTCACTCCACACAACACCAAGTGCAGCAACTGCGTAAGTCACCCATGGATGCTCAAGAACATCCTTGGCCACCTGGACTCTTGCATGCATTTCCACCTGTTATTTTTAATGATAAAGGTTTTAGTGAAAGCATCCATGTGCAATGCAACTATCATCTTCATAGCCCCTGTTTTGCCCCAGGCAAATTTGGTTCCTTATGTTTTATACTTGTTTAACACAACCTTCATGGTCTCTGGATACACAACCAGATGATCTCTCTTACCTGTCCAGAAAGCTACATCCAGACATCCGTTCTCTCAAGCTAACAGCATGATTTCTCCATTTCCAGGGATGTTGAATAACCTTGCTTTGCCTTCCAGAGTAGGTTAGATTTAATTGCTTCTCAAAAGCACTCTACAAGGAAATTTTATAAAAGCAAATGAAAAAGATTTTCCCAGTGCGCTGTTGTTCAAGGAATAGACACTTCTTAGCACTAGTTCTATCTATACTGCAATTCTTGGCATTTCTTTGATACTGGCTCCAGTTATTCCATGATTAAGCTACATTTAGCTGCCATTTCAAATTTCCACCTGAGTCTAGATTCTAATTCTGTAGCTTTACTTAAGATATGCAAAGCCTTTTTAAAGGGCACGTTTTCTTCTGAGACCACCCATCAAGGACCCATGGGACCTTGTACTGGTACTTCAAGCCCTATCCAAACTCCACTTTGAGCCACTTTCTTCCTCTCTCAAACACATTTCTCAGATGACTTTATTATTGGTTTCAATTACATCAGCAAAAAGGATTTTTGAACTGTATGTAGTGTCATACAAACAACCATACTTGATTGTCTGTAAAGACAGAGCTTCTCTCAAACAAAACCCTTCCTTTAGTCAAAAGTGACCTTGGAGATATAAACCAGTCAGTTAATTTACCTGTTTTCTTCCCAGTTCAAGCTAACAAAGGAGAACACCAACTTCACACCCAGGATGAACATGGTCTATTAAGATTCTGTCTCCATAGAATAAAATCCATAAGGAAAAATGACAGACTCTTTATATCTTTTTCTAAGACCAAGCCAGGAGCCAAATTCAATTTGTCTAGATGGCTTTATCATTTGATCCTTTTCCTTAAAGGCTTTATTTTGTTTTTGGTACATTCAGTTGCTGTATGCTTTTTGCCTACTTCTGATTTGATTTCCATTCCCACTTTATTCTGAACTGCTACTGCTAAACTAAGCAAAGATGTCATCTTAGACAACTTCTTGCGTTAAAAACTTTCACTGTGTTTGGATTGATGAGGTCAGCAGATGTGTGCAGTCCCACAATTGCAGACCTGTACATGTAGTCACTTTCGAGGAGACCCATACCTCCTTCAAGTCGAGGATTATATAATTCTGGCATACACTGATTTTTAGATGATATTTGATTAGCATGAAGCTTTTTTTTTCTTGTTTTTATATCCAGGTGATTCAGTACTCTTTGGGGTGACTCATTCACCCCAAAGCTAAGAGTGAGAACAGGAAGAGCAAATTCATTTATAGCTTGAACTTTATTCCTAGATGTTAAGGCAATTTTCAGTATTAGTTTTAGTCTTCTAAAGTATTCCTTACTGAGCTTTATTCTCATCTGTCTGTGTTATTGCCAGCCCCTCATCTATTCCAAAGTATGTATGCATTCTTTCATGTTCATGTTCCTTTAAATTACATTCCTGCCCCATTTTTTTAAACATGAAACATCTTTATTGAATTATCACTTATGACATAGACAGATGTTCTTTGTGTTTCACTGTTGCAATCATTACATTTGGGTAATCTGCTGGCAGGTTGCCCTCAGTCGGCCTGAATAACAAAGTCTTGGGTCCTGCGTTGGTTGCTGTCTCTTCTTCCATGACGTCAGGGGTATAAAACATGCAGCCAACGCCATTTTATTCAGTCTTTCTTGCCACACGGTGCCCGAAGCAGAGGCAGTTAGCAAGTGCTGGTCAGCTGACTCCTGAAATTTTCACATTCGAGTTTCAGAACCGAAGTCTTCAAACTAAAGCTAAGTACCCCGTTGGGGAAACTTTTTCTTGCTCCTTACCGATGTCAGTAAAAGTTAATAATTGCATTAGTTCTGGGAAGCAAATACCTCATAAGGATTTTCATTTATACTGTATTCCTTGCCTAGGCCCAGATCATAACGTGCCTTGCTGTCAGTTTTGTGCTAGATTTAACCAACGCACTATTAAGCGTCGGTATAGTTTTGCTTCTAAATATTTTGGATCCAGATTTAATTATCCTGAAATGTCGTCAGTTAGCAATCCGACTACCGGAGTTCACAAAAAACGCAAAGAAAAAGACAGACCGTTGAGGTCCAAAACCGACGACGAAGCTTCCCCTAAGCCAGTCGCCGGTTCGCCGGTACTCCGTGAGGTGCTTTCGCAGCCCCTGATACCCGCTACTTTTGAGTCACAGGCCTCTACTGAGACCCATTCGAGTCCGGTATGCCGCGAGATTCTCAAGAGTATTGAACCCGCGGATGTCTCTCCCTTGGATGGGTCTACAGCCGCTGAACAGACACCGGCTTCTGAGGGTGTTTTCAGGCCTCAACATTTTTATATAAAACCGACGCCAGCCTCAAAATCAAGGTCAAAACCATCTTCTATGTCTAAAAAAATGACGCATGACCCATGTGCTCAGGCCCCTATGCCTAAAAAACAGATGATGAAAATGGCTGAGGACTTAATTACCTTGATCAGGGGTTCCCAACCCCCCCCCCCCTGCTAAGAGGCCTAGGCAAGGCACTGATTATGAATCTTCAGATCAGGTTTCCATTTCTTCTGATTCCTCTTCTGATCAGGAATTTTCCATTCCACCCTATGAGGATTCTGATGCAGAGGAATCCATCCCGTCTGCATCTCCTCCTGATGATTATTCTTTTGGCAAAACTTTGCATAATTTAAGGGAACATTTCCACTGGGAGAGTCAGGATTTCTCTGAATCAGAAAAGAGGCTTAGGGATTTCCTTCTTCTTCCTCAGCAAAGGCCTTTGGCTATATCTCCTGTATTAGACATTGTTGTTGTGTTTTCGGAATCTAGCATGGCTCCTGATTCCCTACCTCCAGCTCCTAGTAAGCCAGACAGATATTACAGGGTTCCTGACTCCCACAAACTTCTATTCAAAAATCCTGCTGCTGACCCTGAGACTATTTCACAGGGTCCCAAGGGTGTTAAGGCTTCTACAGTCAAAAATCCTACCTCTTCTGATAGAGATTCCAGGGCGCTGGATAGATGGGGAAAGAAGGTTTATACATCTGCTACCTTGGCAATCAGAGCCGTAAACTGCCAGTTTCATATGCTTAAATATCAACAGCATGTTATGGGCCTACTGAAACAGAAAATGATGCTGATTTCTGATTGTGTGGAAAATAGAGAGTTACAAGAATTATTGCATTCAGCAGAACAGGTTGGAAAGCATACTTTGCAATGTGGTTTTGATTCTTTGGAGGCTTCTTGCAGGGCCGCAGTTGCTGGATCTGTGATTAGAAGGCATGCCTGGCTCAAGGAGCAAAATCTGCCTGATCATGTTAAAGCTAAATATTTGGATGCCCCCTTGCAGCATGACACTCTGTTTGGTAATAAGGCAGAAGAGGTTTTAAAGAAAATGGAAGACAAAGCTAAATCTATGCAAACTGAAAAAGATTTCTTGCAAGTACAGCCACCCAGGTTCAGTAGGCACTGGCCTACTAAAAATTGGTCCTTTCCTGTGTCCAACAGAGCCACTCATGGCAAATGCAGGTGCTCAAAAGGCTCTAGATACCAATCACAGGGGTCTTACAGGTCAAAGCAATGGGGTGCCTCCACCTTCAAATCTGGAGGAAACAAAGGACAACACTACAGTAAGCAGTCGCAATGACTTTCCTGTACCATCACCAAACACTTATCTTTTGGCAGCCCCCTTGGGGGGAAACTAGCACTTCATGCTCAAAATTGGCAGTTAATTACCCAGGACAAGTGGGTATTGAACATAGTATCCCAGGGGTACAGATTTTGTTTCCATACTTTGCCAATTCCAAATGGATGGCCAGATCTGCCACAAAATCAGTGGGCAGAGGCTCAGAAACAAGTCATTTCCCTCATGGATATGAGGGCTATTCAACCAGTTCCAGAAAAGGAAAAAGGACAAGGTTTTTATTCAGTGCTTTTCCTGGTACCCAGAAAAGACTATTCTTGGCGTCCAATACTGGATTTATCGATTTTGAACACATTTCTGGACATTCCAAAATTCAAAATGCTGACTTTACAACAGCTACTGCCTATGCTGGGCAGAAACGCTTGGTTAGTGACTCTATACTTAAAAGAGGCATACCTGCATATCCCAATAAGGGAATCATGCAGAAGATACCTCCACTTCAAGGCAAATTTTATGCATTACCAATTCTCTGCACTGCCCTTTGGCTTCTCTACTGCGCCCTGGGTCTTTACAAAGTGCCTGGCACCAGTAATTGCATTTTGCAGACAAAGAGGCATGCAAATTTATCCTTATCTGGACGACTGTCTCATTCAAGCAGAGGACAAGGACACTCTTCTTCGACATCTGGCATTTGTAAAAAAGCTTCTAACATGCCTAGGGTACACTATAAATGAAAAGAAATCCCAACTGGTACCCTCTCAAATAATTACATTCCTGGGTGCAAGCTTGAATACAGTTGCCCAGATGGCTTACCTTATGCCAAACAAACAAAGGCAACTGACAATATACTTCAAACAAATGGCAACAAAAACCCAGTTATCTGCAAGAAAAATTCTGCAGGCTTTGGGGTTCATGGCATCCAGCGTTCTACTAATTCCATATGCAAGACTGCATATGAGGAAACGTCAATGGTACCTAAAATGTTTATGGAGCCAACATTGTCACAGTCTGGAAACCATGATTCCTCTCATCCCCTGCCTACAACAGGAGTTTCTTTGGTGGGCGGAGACATGTCACCAAAACAAGGGACTGTCATTCACTCCACCCCCTGCCACCCAAACCCTAACTACAGATGCATCAGACTATGCTTGGGGGGCCCACCTGGTGGGGAAATGCATTCAGGGCGAATGGAGCCCAAACCAAATGCGTCTGCATATCAACCAGAAAGAGATGCTAACTGTTCAGAATGTTCTGACAGCCTTCAAGGACTTACTTCATCCAGGACAACTACTGATAAAGACTGGGACAACACCACGGTTATGTGGTACATAAACAAGCAGGGGGGTACACATTCCTACCCCCTTTGCAGACTAGCCATGGCATTGTGGAACACAGCTTTGACTTACCAAATACATCTTCAAGCTCAATTCCTGCCAGGAAAACAAAATATTCTGGCAGATGACCTAAGCAGAAATCTTATGGACCCACACGAATGGAAACTGGATCCACAAATCTTCAGCATGTTAACACAGAAATGGGGGAGCCCAGACATAGATCTATTTGCCTCTCCCCAAAATTATCAGTTGGACAAATTCTGCACGAGAATTCATCACAAAAAAGCATGGAAAGTGGATGCCCTATCCTTCAGCTGGAAAAAAACTATCAGTCTATGCCTTTCCCCCTCTGCCTCTTCTCTCCAAGGTCTTACTAAAAGTTAGACAGGAAAAAACAGAAATTATCCTAGTTGCTCCAGACTGGCCTAGACAACACTGGTACCCACTTCTAAGGAATATGTCTCAACTTCCCCCTTGGTGCTTGCCTCAAATACCTCATCTAGTGTCTCAGCAGAACAATCAAATTCTGCACACTCAGCTCCAAACTCTGAACCTGGCAGCATGGCTGATCATTTAATTATTCAAACAACACCTCTCAGTAAGTCTGTGATGGATGTAATTTTGGAAGCCAGAAGGCCTAGTGCTAGAAAATCTTATGCTGATAAATGGAAGAGATTCTGTGTTTGGAACCAAGCACAAGGAACAGACACAGCAAAGCCCAATATTCCTCAGATTTTGCAATATTTGACTGAGATGCTTGACAAGGGCCTATCTTTTTCTTCAGTAAAAATCCATGCCTCTGCCATCTCGGCTCATTACAACTCGGAGCCTCCCCTCTTTTCTCACCCTCTGCTTAAACAGTATCTTAGAGGGGCCAAAAATTTGAGGCCTCCCAGAAGATCACCAAATCCTGCATGGGACCTCAATTTTGTGCTGGAAAAACTCACCCTGCCTCATTTTGAACCAGCAGCTACTGTGGGTATAACATTTCTATCTTGGAAAACAGCTTTTCTCTTGGCAGTCACTTCAGCAAGAAGGGTTTCAGAACTACAGGCTATCATGGCTGTGGAGCCTTTTATGATATTTTACCAGGGCAGGGTGTCCCTCAGGACCAATCCTTCTTTTATGCCTAAAGTGGTATCCAGTGTGGCTCTTAAGCAGACAGTTCACCTGCCAACTTTTTACCCAAATCCGCAGAACAAGGGGGAGCGGATTCTGCATTCATTGGACATAGACAACTAAGGTTCTACTTGAATAGGACCAAAACCTCTAAGAAAGTCAGAGCAACTACTGGTAGCATTTTCTGCAGGTTCAGAGGAGAAGGCTATATCAAAGCAGACTATTTCTAAGTAGGTAAGCCACTGCATTCGTTTCTGCTACATGCACCATGGAAAACCTGTGCCCAAGGGGATCACATCTCATTCCACCAGGGCTGCCTCTACCTCAGCAGCTTTTCTCAGAGGGGTTCCAACCAAAGACATTCTAGAGGCTGCTACTTGGAGCTCTGTTCATACCTTTACAAAGCATTATCATTTGCCTCACTTCTCCAAATCCAGGGCAGGCTTTGCCACTGCAGTCCTGCAAGGCCTTATAGCCGCTCCTAATGCTGTTTAGCTCCATCCTCCCATCCATAGCTTTAGGATTCTACCCAAATGTAATGACTGCAACAGTGAAACAGGAAGAACATAGTACAGTTGTGTACACTTACCATAATTGTAGATATTTGAGTGTATTCACTGTTGCAGTCCGGGTTACCCACACACCATCCCCCTTTCTATACCTTTTCTTTCCTTCACTAAACTCAAAAGCCTTTGTGGTGTATTTGCTTTTAGTTGAAGGTAAAGTTTATGTTTCTAAAAGTGCAATTATATATTTACAGTTTATTTATATATATATTTTTGCTCCCCATTTGGGGGGCACCTGACATCTGGGGCAAGAAAAACTGAATAAAATGGCGTCTGCTGGATGTTTTATACCCCTGACGACCTGACGTCATGGAAGAAGAGACAGCAACCGACACAGGACCCAAGACTTTGTTATTCAGGCCGACTGAGGGCAACCTGCCAGCAGATTACCCAAATGTAGTGACTGCAACAGTGAATACACTCGAGCATCTACATTTATGGTAAGTGTACACAACTGTACTTTATACATTTACATAAATGAAAGCAAACCATATTGACATATTTTCAGTTGCAAACATTATACATCACATATAGTTTTCTATACAATTATTGTCAGTCATTCCTGTCCTATGTTGATATTTTGTGGTGATACAGTTTATCTTTTTTAAATGTTTCTTCTGCACATTTACCAAGACCAAATGTCATTCTTATTTCAACTGAAAAAAAAAGATATCTGATATGTTGTCATATATATGCAGAGGAGAAACCCAAAATAATTGGTACAAAAAGTGCAATTCCAAAGATATTTGAAAAGAAATTCAAGCAAAGATACCCATATATGGAAAAGTTGACAGTGTAAAAAAATAAGATCGCAAAGCAGGAATTTAAAAAAGAGGATTTGTGAAGTAGAAGTTAAACAAATAGATTCTGCAAAGTGAAAGGTTTAGTGTGGGGATTCCCAACAGTGGCAGTGTTGCAGCATGAAGGAACAATGGGTCCCCAGATTAAAGAGCAGAAGGTGGAGTGGGAGGCATATGAAGATATGCCACATGGTGACTTTTTTTTAATTTCTTCAAGTCTTTTGGGTTTCTAATGTCATGACTGGAATGGACCCATTCCAAAGTCAAAGTATAATTAAAGTTTATGAAATTAGTATTGTTTCAGTCTTTGATGTTAGCCAGAAGTGCTTTTCGCAGCACCCGCAACATGTCCAGTAATGACTCCTCTTGCAATTCATACAGTTGCATGTATTGCTAACATATCTAAACACAATTGTAGAGTCTTTTTTTTTATAAGACCCATTGCTCCTGCTACTACTGGAGCTGTCTGGGTAGATTCTCTTCCACATTGCTCTCATTTCTGCCTGCAGATTCTGATATTTTATGACTTCTCTGTATGCAAGACACTGTAGTCACTGAGTGTAGCGTTTCACTGATCAATGCTACTTTTGTCTTCTTTTCATGGATCACTATCTCTGGTTTTCTTGCATCTATCTTTTGAACTGTTGTTAATAGGTGATCCCATGTATTGTAGACTTCAGTAATTTTCTATGAAGCTTTGTGGCTCATGTTTCCAGTGTTTTTCAGCTACTTCAGTATTATAATGTTTGCACAATCCCCAGTGCAACAGTCTTGCCACATTATTATGCCTTTCAGTATACAGTCCTTCTGCCATTAGTATGTCACAACCAGCAACAAAGTGTGCAACTGTTTCTAATTCTGTTTTACAAAACCTACATTTGTCTGTTTCTCACATATGTTCAATGGACTTTGTAAACTAACGCACACTTACTCCACTATCTTGGGCCGCCAATATTAACCTTTCATCTTTTGGTTTGAATTCATCTCTCCGTAACCATTCCTACGTTCGATCCTGGTCAACATGAGGTTGTTCCAGGAATTTTTATATACTTGTAACTGCATTAATGCACATTTCACATTTCTTGCCTTCTCTTCTGATCCTTCACCTTATATTCTTTCTTTTGTTTTTTGGCACATTCAGTTGTGGCCTGATTTTTATCTTCTTCTGCTTTGATTTTCATTCCCACTTGACGCTGGTATGCTTCTGCTAGACTAAGTAGGGAAGTCATCTTAGATTTATTCTCCTCATATTTCAAAACTTTCACTATGTTTGGGTCTTGTGATGTCAGCAGATATGTATGCAGTCCCACAGTTGCAGATCTGTACATGTAATCAATTTCAAGGAGGCCCATACCTCCTTTGGAACAGGGAATATATAATCTTGGTGTGCACTGATGTTTATAAATTATGTGATGAGCAGGAAGCATCCTTCTTGTTTTCCTGTCTAATCTATCCAACACCTTTTGGGGCTAGTCAGTCACTCCAAAACTATAAATTAGGGCAGGAAGAACAAATTGGTTTACAGCTTGAACTTTGTTCCTAGATGTCAATACTGTTTTCTAAAATATTCCTTACTGAGTTTAATTCTCATTTGTTCATGTTTTATTGTTGATCCTTCAATTCCCAAACATTTATGCACTCCTTCTTGCTCAAGTTCTTTTATATCACATTCTTGTCCCAAACTGATGTTTTTGTTTGTTGTTGTTTTTTTTTTTTTTGCTGCTGCTGCAGTTTTCCTGCTTTAAAGATGGCTTTTGCACATTTATCAAGACCAAATGACATTCTTAAATCATCTAAAATAGTTTTGACTACTTGCAGTTGTGGTTTCAGTTCCTTATCTGATGAGCTGCACAGTTTTAAATAATCTGCAAAGAGAAGATAAGTCTTTATTCTTTGTTGCTTTCTGGGAGCCAAATTACAGCCACGACCTAATCTGTTAAACAGACAGCTTAATGGGTTAAGGGCAAGGCAAAAGAGCAACTGTGAGAGAGAATCACCCTGGAATATCACTCTTTGAATTTTTATCCTCTGAATAATAATTTGTCCTTTATCATGGCTTAACTGCAAAGTACTTTGCCACTGTTTCATGGTAGTTGTGATGTAGTTTGTCAGTGTAGGGTGTGTGTCATACATTTTTAAGCACTCTTTTATCCATGAATGTGGGATATTATCTGATGCTTTTTTGTAGACTATCCATGCCGTACTTAGAATCTTCCCCTTTTTACAGTTCTGCACTATGACTTTATTTAACAACAAATGATCCTTTGTTCCATATGACTTTCTTTTAGTACCCTTTTGTTCTATTCCCAATGTTGAGTTTTCTTCTGAATGACTATTAACTCTGTCGGCATCAGTTCCAGTGTATAGTTTATACGTCATGGGGAAGGCAAGTTGTTGGTCTACAGATTTTACGGTGGCTTGCAGGTTCACTCTTAAGTAGGAGCATTGTTTTTCCTGATGTTAGCTAGGCTGGTGTCTATTCAGGGTGAGCATATAAATAGTTCTTACTCATAACTAAATCTTCATGCAAAGATGCTAATACTTTAGCAGAAGTTAGGTACTGCATCTGAGCCTGGGGTTTTCCAATTAGAGGTTTTCTTAACTTTATTTCAGTCTCTCTGGCTGTTACTTCATCCCATTTTCGTATTCTGTACATTTGAACTTCTTATTCTTTCTTTTACGTCTTCTGTCTATTCAGCATCTTTATGTTCCAAAGGATCTTCATAAATATTTCTCCAAAATGTATCTGTTTCTTCTTTTTTGGGTGGTCTTTCAGTTCTTTTTGCCTCGATTTCCCAATTCTGTATAAAAGTTTTTTGGGTCATCAATAAACTGCTTAATGTGAAGTTGTTCTATCTCGCCGTTTTGGTCTTACACGTGGGTCGATGCTGATCCCGCAGCTCCGAATCGGCCACTTTCAAGCTGAAACTCTCAGAGAGGCTCGAGACTCAGTGCATATCCCATGATGCTCTACTGTGAATTCCCAGATCTAGTTTGCTGCTGCAATGGATCAACAGCTCGTCGGAGGAAGCTCGGGCCAGTGATTTAAAATTTTTTATATTATTAGGATTTTTTGTCTTTAAAATTAGTATTACTTACTTAATAGGTTTTTTGCCTGTTAGTATGACTTGTTCAGTATTTCTAAAAAGTTTTTTTTCAGGGCTTTAGGCCTCTCTTTCTAGGGCGTGACAGGGCTCTGTCAGCTATTGTGTTTGTGTGTTATCTTCTTATATAATCGTGTGCATTATATATCTAGTGTGAGTAGTTAATATTAGATAGTTAGTGTTCATAAATATATACATATATATATATATATATATATATATATATATATATATATATATATAATATTCTGTAGGAACTTAGTTAATACTACTGTGTTGTTGTAGTTAAAAAGTAACTTTTTTTCTTAGACCAAAATTCAGGGACCTGAATTATTTAAAATGTCAGAGAAACAAAAGTCAGGGTTTAAAAGGTGTGAGTGTGGTCAGAAGATGTCTGTCACAGACAACCACTCCACCTGCGTCTACTGTTTAGGTTCTGTGCACCTACAAGAGGTGTGCTCTATCTGCCACTCCTTTAGCGCCAGAGTTCTCTTGGAAAGGCGAAAGAAGCTGGTAGATAGAGGACTCCTGAAGCCTGATTTTCAGGCTATCTTAGACAAGGCTGACCTCTCTTCCAAGGCTTCGAAGGGGTCGAAGTCTTCCAAGGGATCCTCGGAGCCCAAGTCATCGGCTCCGAGTTCCTCTGGTATGTTTCGTGCATCAGCTCCACAGGCCTTGGAGCCGTGTATCGATCCTCTACCTCGGAGCCCAGTTGTGGAACCAATGTTGGAGACTCCTCAGTCTCCAATTCTTCAATCGGTTCCATCTTTGGCTCCTTTGACCCATCCCTCGACGCATTCTTTGAGGCTTTCCGATGTGGATCTGGACCGAGTGGTCAAGAGGCTATTAGAGAACCCGGCCCTGGCCAAAATGTTGTCTGCTTCAAGCCACTCTGCTTCGAAGCCTGAAACCCCAGCCATAACTTTTCCACCTCCTCCTCCGAAGCCAGTCGAGCTTTCGGAGCCAGGGCAGGCGGGACCGATATTGGTAGAGCCTTCGGAGCCGAGGTTCGATTTACCTCCCTCGGCTCCATCGACCTTGATCTCCTCTGTTCAGACCGGGGAATCTCGGGGCCGACAGTCCCTCGCTGGCTCTTGGGGGGAGAGTCGAACCGATACCTCTGTTCCGACCCTTCCACTCGGGGCTTCAGCGCAGGTGGCCTTGGCTCCATCCTCTGGATTGGAGCGGGGGGTCTCGGCTCGGGGAGAGCTGCCGGCCTCTTCGGAGCCAACGGACTTCTCAGACCGAGATTCTGGTGCCTTAGATGCCATGAGGAAGGTCATGTCTGCTAAGACCACTACCTCCTCGGATCTGTCTTCCCCTCCCCCTAAAGGGCCTCATTCTACCTCTTCCCCACAGATCCCCACTAAGCGTCGAGATCCAGGGCCTCAGGTATCCCCATTGGGTGGCCCCTCCTCTCTGGGGACTTCACCGGACGCTCCCACCGATGAAGTACCTAGGAAGAGATTGTGCAAGAGGAGGCACTTGGATTCCCCACAGGAATACCTGACTTCGGATACCGACTTGGAGGAATCAGAAGGGTTCCCACGATCCCCCTCAGAAGATGTCTCGTTTGCAGACATATTGGAAATCTTATGGCAGAGGGGTGATTGGCAGTCCCTTGCCCCTACTGAGGATGAGTCGGTCCTCCTGAAGGCCTTTGGATCTCAACCATCCACCTCCTGGGTTACTCCACCCTTCGATGAACTGATGGAGCTGGTTGCTCGAAGGGCGTGGGAGTCCCCTGATTCAGTGGAACCGGTCCCTCGAAGGCCCAACAAGTTCATTACTTCCCCTACTGATAAGGCCTTTCTAGCAAAAGGAGTCCCGGTTGATGCCATGATGGTGGCGGTGGCCACCAAGAAAGAGATGTCGGAAACCTCTTCTGCTGTCCATCCTCCTAATAGAGATTCTAGGACTATGGACAGATATGGGAAATGCATATTTAGTTCTGCGGCATTTTCCATGAGATCGCTCAACTACCTGACACATTTTATCCGTCTTCAACGAGATCTCCTCAGAGAACTGGGAGATACTCTCCAGGGTAACACAGCTGATGCAGTTTCTGAGAAGGTGACTGCACAACTCAACACCCCCAATTCCATAGTAAACTCATCCATGTGACTCATTTCTTATGCTGCCGATGGATCGAGTAGGGCGGCAGGCTCAGTGATAGCTCTTCGGAGACAGTCCTGGATGCTCCTTTGCGGAAACATTTAAATCTTCTTTCGTCAACACCCCATTCGATGGATCCACCTTGTTCAGACCCAAAGTTAAGGAGACACTTTCTAGGTGTGAACAAGAAGGAAAGACTCTGTCTGCTGTCGGAGTCCGTTTTTCCACTCCAACTAGACCATACCCCAAAGGGCAATGAAGTGGGAAAATATGGTTCCGGAAACCCCAAGGAGCTTTCCAAAACACACCTACTGATTCCCCATCTAGAGGCAGAGGAGGGGGCAAAAATGGAAGACACCGTCCAAACGGCAGAGGCGGTCCACAAAACCAGGGCGACAGGGAACAGTTCTCTGGGAAGCCCTATCAGTTTTCCTGAAAGGAAGCCTGGCTGTCCTACTCTGGAGGCAGTCGGGGGTCGCTTGGCTTTATACCCGAATGCCTGGCTAAGCATTACAATGGATTCTTGGGTAAAAAGCATCATTTCCAGAGGTTACTACATTCCCTTTACAAACCCCCCCCCCCCTTATGGGTACAAGGATCCCAGACGTTCCACCCAGTCTGAGAGAACTAGCAGCCATAGAAATTCAAAACCTGCTAGACAAAAAGAGTCATCCAGCCAGTCCCGGCGGACCAAATAGGATCCGGAACTTACTCAAGGTTCTTTTTAGTTCCAAAGAAAACAGGGGACTGGAGGCCCATACTAGACCTCAGCAAGCTCAACACCTTCGTCAAGAAGGAGAAGTTCCAGATGGTCACAGTGCAATCAATTCTCCCGTTCTTAGCAACGGGCGATTGGATATGCTCTATAGATCTCAAGGATGCTTACTACCACATCAAAATGGACAGAGCATCCAGAGATCACCTGCGTTTCCGGCTGGGGGCCAGTCATTACCAATTCAGAGCCCTGCCTTTTGGTCTCACCAACCACAGCCCCCAGGGTGTTCACCAAATGTATGGCAGTGGTCACGGCTCACCTGAGACGATTGGGATTCTGGGTGTTTCCATATGTGGACGACTGGCTCCTCACCGCCACCTCCAGGCATCAACTAATACAAGCAAGAGACTACACCATAAACCTTTGTTCCCAGTTGGGTATAACTCTAAACTTCGAAATATCTGCGTTATCGCCCAAGCAGCATATTACATTTATAGGGGCAGAACTGGACACCGTCAATACAAGGATGACGTTGCCCCAATCAAGAATCGTATCTCTAAAAAATCAGCTGTCCAGCCTGTTAGCCTGGAACAAAGCTCCTGCATCCCAAATACTGCAGCTTTTAGGCACAATGGCAGCTACACTGATAGCAGTTCCGTTAGGTCGAATGCACATGCGAATACTCGAGTGGCTACTCTTCACACAATGGTCTTTCCACTGTGTGCCCATGTCACATGAGATACGACTAACGAATATTTGCAAGAAGGATCTCAATTGGTGGTTGAACAGCGACCAAGTGATAATCGGACGTCCCTTTGTCCTTCCCCAACCCACAGCCACGGTGACCACAGATGCTTCCCTGATAGGGTGGGGGGGCTATTTCAGGGAAAGACTGTCCAAGGCACTTGGTCAGTCATGGAAACACATTTGCATATAAATGTCCTAGAGCTGAGAGCGGTGTTCCTAGCGTTGCAACACTTTCACGATTCTCTTCCTCTAGGTACAATTGCTATCCAGACACACAACATGTCGGTAGTCTGGTATATCAACAAGCAAGGGGGAACCAGATCATACCCCTTATGCCGGGAGGCCCTAAGAATTTGGCAGTGGGCTGTATCCACCAGACGCTTTCTGATAGCAATGCACATCCCGGGGTCATCCAACGTGATAGCGGACAGACTGAGCAGAGCCATGCTGTTGCCTCACGAGTGGTCTCTCAAACAGTAGGTGGCGGAAGAGATCTTCCGCAGATGGGGCCAGCCTTGCTGCGACCTATTTGCATCACCAATGAATGCCAAATACAGCAGCTACTTTGCCCTTTATCCCCCACCGGGGAACAAACCCAGGGACGCACACGTACACGATTGGCCCCCGAGCCTCTTATATGCCTTTCTGCCAATACCCCTAATTCCCAGATTCATACAGAAAGCCAAAAGTCTGGGAAGGACTGTGATATTGATAGCCCTGTCTTGGCCTCGACAAATTTGGTTCCCCTTCCTGCGAAGGTATCAAGTGGAAGAACCATGGATCCTGGACCCAGTACCGGATCTTCTGACTCATTCGTCAGGAGTTCTTCATCCCTCCCTCACCTCCCTAAATCTGACAGATTGGCTGCTCCAATTCCCACTTTATCCAGGTCTCGAGATTTGTCTTCTGCGGTCCAGCATATTATAGTTTCCTCTCATAAACTATCTACCAGGAAGCTATACAATAGCAAGTGGAAACGGTTTGTTTACTGGGCCTCTCAACATGACATTGATCCTTATGTTGCACATGTTCATATCATCTTAGAGTTATTTTCCTTGTTCCATAATGGCGCAGCAGCTGCCACCATTAGAGTCCAGTTGGCAGCTATTTCCAATTTCCATGTGGGGTTTAATGGGTCTAGCATCATGTTGCATAGACTATGTAAAGCATTCTTAAAAGGAACCCACCATCTCAGACCACCTATCAGACATCCTGTCTCTCCCTGGAATTTGAATCTGGTTTTATCCCAATTGATGCTCGCCCCCTTCGAACCCGCTTCATCCTGTCACTTAAAGTTCCTGTCTTGGAAAACTATATTCCTGGTAGCCATTACATCTGCACGTAGGGTCTCCGAACTTCAAGCCTTATCCTCCAAACCCCCATATTTGATTTTTCATCCCGATAGAGTTTCCCTTAGGACAAATCCTACCTTTCTTCCCAAGGTCTGTTCAGAAGCTTACTTGAATCAGTCTCTTACACAGATAATAAGAAAGGTTTTGCAGTATCAAAAATCACATTGTCTAAGTGGCTGTCTGACTGCATCAAATCCATTTATGCTTCCACTAGTCAGCCATTAGAATCTAACGTCAAAGCCCACTCGACACGAGCTGTTTCTACATCATTAGCTCATGCAGCTTGATTACCCTTAGATACCATCTGTGCAGCTGCCACGTGGTCAAAACCTCACACGTTCATCACTCATTACAAAGTGGATAGGACCTCCAGGGACAGGGCTTCCTTTGGTTCCACTGTGCTCAGGAATGTTCTCCCGTGAGCTACCCAGGATCAGGGTGCTTGGGACGCTACCCACGTGCAAGAACAAAACGGCGAGATAGAACAACTTCACATAAAGAAGTTATGTTCTTACCATAACGTTCCATGTGAGTTGTTCATCTCGCCTTTTTGTTCTTACATTCCCGCCCACCTTCCCCCTCCAGTCGAACAGGATGGTTGCCTTTGAAGATTGGTCAGGTTGTCAGTCTGTATTGCATATTCTAATTTTTCCTGTCTACAATCTTTTAGCTACCTTCATAGGTAGACACTGTAGTTTCACTTATTCCTGTAGGCTGTCTTGGTTGCAGCATACTAGATCTGGGGATTCACAGTAGAGCATCATGGGATATGCACTGGGTCTCTAGCCTCTCTGAGAGTTTCAGCTTGAAAGCGGCCGATTCGGAGCCGAGGGATCGGCTCCGACCCACGTGTAAGAACAAAAAGGCGAGATGAACAACTCACATGGAATGTTATGGTAAGAACATAACTTCTTTTTTTGTACTTTTCCTTTATATTTATCTGTGCATCTTCTAAGTTTTTCTGCCTGTGCTGATATTTTAGTTTGAGATCATGCACGATAAATCCTGATCCGTTATAATATCGAGCATTGCTTTTATCATATCTGTCTGAGTATTTTTGTTGCTCTGTTCCCTCTTCTGTACTCTTGTGACACTTCCTGTCTTAATTGATTTATAGTTTTCTCTATTTGATCTCTGTTTGATACTTCTTTGATGGTATTAGATTTCTCCCCATCCTATCCCTTACTACTCTGTTCTTGTGGTAGGACTTTATCAGTTATTAATTTGACTGCAGAGTAATGTATCCTATTTACTTCTGTTATATCGCATAAATGTCAATGGGCAGTCCTAATTACTGTGTTCATTTGTTTATCAACCTTTTAACTTTTTGGGTTTTATTGACCTTCTGCAGTCTATTTCTTTCATTGATCTTATGTCTATCCATCTCTATTAAATCAAGCAACTTTTGTCTTAGATCATTTTCTTCTAAACTGAGGGGACATTCTTTGTTCTTCATTTCCTGTGGGCATTCTATAGAAAGTTCCAGAGCATTTTCCTGTGCCACGGTCTCTTCAGTTTCACCCTGTGTCATCTGTTCTTTAATATGGGAACTCACTGTTCTCTCACTCCACAACATTAACTTTGTCAGAGTTGCCACCATTTCCTGTTCTTTTCCTTGCTGTGTAGCTCCAACTGAACATTTGTACTGGTTTCTTATGGAGCCCAGTATCTTCATCCAAACCGCCTGAAAATGTGGTCCACCTCATGAAGGTACTCACCAAGACTTGAGGATGAGCTGTGCTGTGATACCAGTCCTTTTCTGTTATGGTGATGTCTCTCCAGCTGGCAAGTGATGAGTGTTATGGCTCTGAAAGGTTACTGTTATATAAATGCAAGCAGTACTGAGCCTCCTCATGAAGCACACTGCTGATCTCTAGCTTGTGTACTGTTCTGTATTGGAAATATTGTACTGTTCATGCATTCTTTTGGAAGTACTGAATATCTTTTAAGTTTTAGGTAGTGTCCATA